>NW_028280363.1:0-68445 GCF_059751315.1 Micrasema longulum
TCCAAATCCCGCATCTCAGTAACTGAATCCAATGATAATACCTAAATTCCCCATTACCTATTTAACACTTATACCCGTATGCAGAGACAAACCTTAAGGTGAAGAAAGAACATTCTATTGTCTTCACCTTTGGGTTATTCTCTGCATTTGAAATCAGAATGTACTTTCCTCACCTTAAGTTTTGTCTCTGCATACGGGTATTAGCCTTGCCCTTAACGATTGGTTTTCCCGCAATTATGATTAATGTACATGCTATAGTTCATAAGATTATTTTTATGTCTTACTTAAGTACCTTGAACTATATAACTATATATGGACATTTAATCCATCTAATCTTCACATTCGTTTGAAAATACCCTAACAAGGCGAAACAATCGTCACGAAATTATTGTTTTTATATTTGTAAAAATAAAATAAAGTGTTCAGTAGACTCAAATCAGAGTTTGATTTCTAATATTATAAATCTAGTTATGCATTTAAATAGTTTCAATGATGTTCAAAGTAGCGTGAGATTTTTCTAGTGCTGCGGGTATTTTCCGCAAATTGGGAAATGCCCTTTTTGTGATTGACACAACTTTCAGAAGGTGACCAATACAGTTTTTTTGTATGAAAGCGGTCTGGCTGTTTCTAGCAGAACATATAATTGACCTTACTGCACCCGATAACATCAAAATCGCATTTTTTTAAAATTGTAGACTGGCTGTTTTCTGAATAACTTCGATCAATTTATTTTAATATTATATCAATACAATATGTTAATATATATTATCGTCGCCGCTCAGACAAAAATTGCCCTTAAAAATTATATAAAATGTGAGTTTTGAGTTTCAAAGCGTAAAATTATGTTATTTAAAAGGAAAACATCACCAAGAGAACTTGGAAAAATATTGCGCGAATACACATTATTTAGTTTTTACTCTGTGATTTTATTTTTTAAGAATTGAAATAATAATCTTTTTTAAAGAATGTATTTTTTTTTAAAAAACTCGTATCTACATATATTATACTTTCATAGCACTGTGTGCATAAAAATAAAATAAATCTTCGATTATTTGGACTTGTTCGAAACAAATATCGGGCATCTGGTTTTCAGTTGTCTGCAACAGCGAAAAAGTGGTTTATATCTTAAAAGCGGAACAGAGAGAAACAAACCGTTATGAGTGCGCCGGTTTTCTGAAAGATACTTCCGGGAAAATCCGAAAGCCATTTCCTCTTTACGATGAACGGTTCGTAAAATTTTCCTACAAGCATATTATGTACATACTACAACGAACATTTGTGCTATGGTGTCGATCATTTAAGCTTTGCCTCTAAAAAGTGTTTACTTTTATGAACAACACAATGAGTTCTTCTGGGTCATTATGCCGAGTATCGTTCGTAATCTTTTTGGAAGTTTCAGATCGCATTAGAGCGTCCAGCATCAGGGTTGATATTATTTGTGTAGATATACGAGTATTAGCAGTTAACCCTTATTGGTACCCGACACGGGTCACTGCATGGGTAAAATAAATGCAGCACATATCGATCATCTGTTGCTATACTTATCTTATCCATGGAAGTTTATTAGATAAATCTTCCGGTTATTCGTCGATCTCTTCGCCATTAATACAGTGTGAGATAGAGATATATTGACATGAGTTAGCTCAAGTTCATATATGTTTTTGTTTGTCTTTGCTACATATAGTTTAATGATATTTTTGTTCAGTTTCTTGTACATACGTTTCTTTATATTACTGTTGTAATTGGCTGCAGCCATATATCAAGGCTATACTGACAGAATGTAGTTCAACAGTATTTGTATATTTAAAATATTTTTTAATATTGGTGCAAGATGTTGATTTTCAATTTAATGATTTGCCTAGACTAAATATAAATTGATCAAAGCGTTTAAAAAAACATAATACAATTGTGGGAGAAATAAATCGTTTGAAGAATAAAAAAGCTTCAAATGTGATTATCTCATAACTTGTTTTCATAACTAAATGCATTATGTCAGTAAAACCTCGATTTGTAGTCAAATAAATTAATAAAATATTTACAAGAAAACATAGGGCTGGTATTCTGAACGGAATTGCGCGTGAAGAGATTGCTCTATTAGCGTGTATCTAGTAAGTAAATACGAGTAAAAAATGCGTTTTCTAAGCGCGCTTAAGTGTTCAGAATACCACTCCAAAACCACGCTATAAACAAATATTTTATATCAATCCTCGCATGTATCGAACCCAAGAACTTAAGCACGGCTAGCAAATGAACTTATCTCCACTAGATTTTGTTTTTAGCATTTTCACCTAAGAGTAGTCACCGATTTTTCGTCCATGTTTCTGGTTCTATTTCACACGCAGAACTGTATTTTATAAATTGATTATAAAATATAAATAAAACTTTTTGGTTAAGTTTTTTTTGTCAAGTTTTGACCAACGAGATCTTTCGTCTAAATATACATTTTCAATATTGTTACATTGTTTACAACATTTTCACTTTTTATACTATTTTTTACGAGGTTTTCGTGAATAAGAAGATCAGATAAGTATTTATTTATTGACAGACAACTGAAGATAATTACAACTTGTTTGCAAGTTTAGTTGTTTGCACTTGTTGCATTAGTTTATTTTTATTTTAGGAAAGTTTGTTAACGGACCAAAATTGGGATTAAGAAATATTTATCATTTAACCTCTTTAGACCTAAATTAATTCTGATAAACATTAAAATATTTTTTATTCTGTGTATATTGAAGGAATTTTATAAAAAATCTAAGCGCCCATCAAGATACTTACAGTGGCTTGGTGGGTGCTTAGATTTTTCATAAAATTAAAATGTTATAAGAATGCAAAACTTACTTACTTATCGAGTCCAGATTTCAGACCTTGCCACTCTAATGTCCAGCGACCGATATTGCCTTGTCAGTGACCATCCTCAAATCATATTATCTTCACAAATCAGCCACATTTGTGGACAACGTAGCAAATGCAGATCATCTTAGACATCTCCACAATCGCAGCTCGTGTCATTTTCCTCCAGAAAACCCCACATATGTTAATTATATATCCATCTAGTCACCCCTACCCTCAGTCTGTTTCACTTTCTACGTAGGAAAATCCAAACTGAGGGCGGTAATTGTGCTTTTGTATTGCATTTTCCAGAGCCAATCGTTGAGTTTTTCTCTCCACAAATCCTCTTTTTTTTTCGACAGAGATGTCAAAGTCAGTTATGACTTTAAGGAAGTCGATCCTAGTCTCGGAGGAGCCATTCGATGGTCGTAAAGGGACCATGGGTCTGTTGTGTCTTTCGGTGTCAACTGTTTCATTTATCCTGATGTTGGGTGGAGCGATTCCTATGTACTGTACAATGCAAAGTAATGTTGATTAATAATTATATATATTTATGTTTTTTATTTTTTTAAATTGTATATTTTGTGTGTTTATTATTGATACTTTAGAAATAATTTGACGTTAATTTTTTATAAACAGTAGGGCTCAGACTGATAACTAACCGACAAAACGAATAACAACTTAAAAACAATACATGTTTATTCAATCAATTTTATTTTATTGAAATGCTAGCGGACCCTAAGACGTTGTCCTGCCCGAACGTTGGCAAAATACTTTTTTTGATAAGTAGGTCCATAGCTATTGAATATTGAATTCCAAAACATAAAATGAATATTTTTTCATATAAGTTTTTTTTTTTTTTTGCAAAGGTCAAACTCAGCTCTTCTCACCTACAGAGGGGTGTACTTATATTGGAAAACGATTTTTTTTTAATGTATTGAATTTGATATTATTTAAGTATTACCAAAAATTCAGTAATAATAAATAAACGGGTAGAAATTGTAAGGAATTTTAGAAAAAATCCTGATTGAGATCCACAAAAAACAAATGCTGTTTGTAAACATTCAAAAACAAACTTTTTTCACACACAAAAAAACAATATCTTTCCATTTTTTTGTAAACGCATTCTCCTCAAATGCAACTCTGGTAGATCGATGAATAAAACTTTTATCCTCCTGACTTCTTTTTTACATATAAGATTGAAGATTTTATATCTACAAACCATTCAGCGCAAAGATCTGTATTTCTCTGAAAACCGCACGTAAATTGGTTAAGCCCTTGAGAAGGAGTTCAGTGACATCACACGTACTGAGGAAGTATATATATAAAGATAAATAAAATATGCCTTACATATAATTTAGAAGGATGACAGGAATTTGCTCCTAAACAAACAAACCAGCCAGAAGGTAGCTGTCAAAGTAAAATAACTAACTTTTTTGTGTAATGCTGATTACCAATGTAGCCAAAAAAGACGTATAATCTCGCTGCTTTTGATTTTGAGTCGATTCTAAAGAAGAAAAAAAAAGAATCGTGTATGTTTATTTGAATAAACACTGGAACTTAACTGAGTTTTGAGGTGTAGAAATAATACATTGAGAATACAATTGAGTAACAAAGTAGGAATTACAAATTGTTACAGATTGAGTTAGCACAATATGTTCATTTTATGACGGAATGTTATTGAAATTTCTTATCGTAACTATGGAGTTATCAAGAAATATCCAGAAAAATCATAGTTTTTTTTTATAAGATTTTTTTTATTTTTAATATTTATTATTTTTATTTATTTATAAATTTATTGCAAAAAAATATATACATACTAAATAACAGGGAATCTATATAAAACCAATTAATGTAAAATGAAAACTCTCTATTTATGATAGTCTACATCTAACATGGCACAGCCTGTTCTAAGATGGAGATTTTCTATCTTTAGAGCATAAGTAGTCCTATACTTAAAAAACTTTAACTACTTAATTATAAATGCCTAGCAAATCAAATGTAAGAAATTAAAAATTATTACATTACAAATAAAGAGTATATATATGTGCCAAGAATACATGTTACTTTAACATTAATAATACGGTATAATATATAATAAAATAAATATAAAGTAATGAAATACATAAAATATAAATAATTGTACATACATTTATTAAAAACAGAGACACAGTTTATAGCGACACAATCAGGAACAATCTATGCTTGTGAACTAACCCTGACTCGATAGAAAAGTATTGAGTCGGGGGACTTGTAATGCATTTATAAAGATACATACTCACATAAACATATACATGTATACATACACATACTCGTATATATATGTACATATTCGAATAATATTTTATCCATTTATATTAAGTTTATACATATAGTTAATTATATATAACATTATACATAAAGTTCATGGTAGCCTCCGTGGTATAGTAGTTAAGACGCTTGGCTCACACGCGGAAGGTTCCGGGTTCGATTCCCGGTGAGAACACAAAAATTAAATGTGATCCTTTTAAGGTATTCTCTGATGTAATTCACCACTGTTTTTGGGCCTCCGGCCTGTTGTGGTGCAAATTAATAAATAAAAAAATATACGACATAATAAATCACCTATTACATTTGACTTTTTATTACATTTATAAATTCATATTGGTTGTTCACCAATTATTCCACATGCGTGATCCGTTCTCGTTCAAGCAAACCATAACTCAAACCAGATTTAAATTTCGGAAATGACTCAAACTCTTTTGTAACCTGATCAAGTAAATTATAGATCTTCGGACCTACCACAGAGAAATGCCTCTTAGCTAAAGTTAATGATGATGATAAAATTATAAATAAGCTTATCAATAAATCTTCTTGGTTTAGTTTTACTTTTTACTATTTTGACCAACGAGTGCTTTCGTCTAAGTAGGCATCTCCAAGACTTGTGAATTGTTTCCAACGTTTACAGCGTTTTTACGATTCTTTTTAAATTTTGGAGATAAGATAAAATAATTATTTTAACAGGGGGACAGAAAACATAAATATTTACCACTAGTTTGCTAAACAGTTCATTTTTGGGAGTTTTTGGACTGAAATTGGGATTAAGCTTTTATTATTTAAAATGTGGGAAAGGAACACATGACGAAATACAACAGAGAGTGAAATACACATTATAACAGATAAAGTAAGCACAAAACTTTGATTTTTTGACAGGGAGTTTTATCAAGAAATATCAACAAAAAACATCAATATTTTTAGACAAAGTTGTTTGCCATTTTGGTAGGTAGTAATTCACGTTATTGCTTTGAGTAATAAAAATATAAAATATTATCAAAATGGATAGAGATTGTTTTTTTTAGTCTTATGACAAATATAAATATGTCATTGATCGCATCGCTCAATTCCAACATTCGTTATAGGAATTTCATTTCAAATTCTTATTTATTCAGGGGCTTTCAGGAATGGAAATATGAAATGACGTTTGGATTCCTCTTGTGCTCGTTCTTCCATAAGTGGAAGCTGTCAGGGTAGAGAAATGGGGATAATGAAGTAGAACCAATGGATGAAATGAAATATTATATAAAAACTTATTTCTTAGAGAAAACACGAAACAAAATGTCCAATCTTAAGAATTATGGAAAAACTTCATGCGAAATGTTTTCATTTTATGTAATATATTGAAGTTCATAATCAATTACATTTAACTTAGCACAAACAAAACATACAAATTTAATAGAACTTTTTAAGCTTGAATACTTTTTAAAATTCATTCTTAAGTAAACCACAGATGTGATGGTATTCAAAGAACTAAAACTTGAAAAAAAATGTAGTTAAAACGGATACTGTTTAGTATAAAACAACAATTACGATATTATTCCTGTCCGATAACCTTTCTTTTCCATCCTTCCCTTGATCCATCCTTATGGTGCTTACCTTATATCAAGATAGAAGGAATAATAAAATAGAACATTTGGATTTGGAGCAAAATAAACAACATTTAGTCATTACAAACAATTGCATAAAAAACATTGGATTCGTCGCGCGTCGTTGTAGAAGCTATTATAATTCATAGTGAACTTCTATCTTCCAGTGCCCGAAATTGAAGAACATGCTCGTCGTACCAAAGGTAGTTCCATTTCCGTGTTCCTTTCCTTTCTTCAAATATTTCCAACCTTTTACAATGAATTTTTAACATTTGGTCTTTCGAGCCGGAGGTGAAAAAAAGCGGACTGTAGCGAAAAAAACGTATTTCATTCAGTTTTGTAAAAGGCTAAAAATATATGAAGAATGGAAAAAAAACACGAAAACGGACAAACCTTTGATACGATGAGGATGTTCGTCAATTTCGAACATTGGATGATGAAAGTTAAGTATGAATTATGATAAAAATTTGTTTCAACAGAGAGGGAAAACATTTTTGAGAAGAAAATATGGGAAAATATTTACAGGGCTTAAGACCTGTCATTGGCTGGTTTAAGTGACTACTTTACACATTGTGTAAAATTCACCATTTTGTCATTTCTTCTATCTGTTGACTTTTGTGAAGTTAAAGAGCGGAAACCTTTATCATGTGGGTGAGATTCATCCGGCTGAACCAATTCACCTACTAGGCAACGCCTGAAAACGATTAACCAACTTTTTATACTTCTTTTTTTACCAGGTAGTTAATTCAACAATATTTTGAGTATGTCCAAATGCTTGCAGACTGGCTGTATTTAATAAATTTATTTAAATATGAACAACTCCTTAGGGAGAAAATCCAGCTTGTCTGCAAGCATTCGGATATACTCAAAACATTGTTGAATTATGATAACTTTTACAACGACGTGCGACGAATCCGAAATTGTGTATGCAATGTTTAATGTAATGTCAAAATGTTGTTTGTTTAGTTCTTAATACAAATTGTCTTATTTTGTATTTCTCGTATCTTGATGTAAGGTTGGTACCATAAGGATGGGTCAAGGAAAGGATGGGAAAGAAAGGTAATCAGCCAGGAATAATATTGTTAGTTCTGTTTTACATTAGACACAATATCAGAACAGGAATATCAGAACTATATAACATTAAAAAAATTTAAAACAAGTCAAGAACCATTAAGACAAAATACCAGGGACTAAAATTATACAATAAACTACAAGATAAACCAACAAAAAAAACTCCTAAGACTTTTACAAAAGATGTTATCATTAAAAATAAAATATGTATTTAAAAACAATATTTTTTTTGTCAAATGGATGTAACCCGTAAAGTTTTTCTTAAATAATTTCAAATAAAAATATATATACATATATACAACTCAAAGTATTTTATTACGTGCTATATTTTTACCCCTTAATACAAAGATAAAATCTAAGGGATAGTTCTGCTGACGTAAGACTATGGAGAAGTGGTAGGGTGGGTTGATTTATCGAACATTAATTTGTTGTGACCGGGAAATTAAGGACTTTTGTGGCTTTTCTAGTATCATATTTCCATCAATTTCTTTGGATACTTCCCATTTATGTATCTTCATAATAAGTCATTTTTGTAACATCACGGACAGAAAAGCAAAAATACGAAGATGGCAAATTAGCTCTTTGAATGTTTTATTCAATTTATTTTCAATGAACTTTTTAAAGTTGCCAAAAATATCTATATCCATTGAGTTGGCGTTTGTCGGTCTCGCGATGTAGCGGTCAGCACATTTTCCAACCAGGTTGCGGGTTCGATTCCCGACCACAAGTAGCCACATTTCAATAAAGGTTTTAACTTTGTAACTTTACAAGCATTAATAGATGAATGAATTGAAATAATATAGATGTTAAAATAAATATAGTATTGTGAAGCTTACACAGTGTGTAAAGTGGCCACTTTAACCAGACAATGACAGTTCATAAGCCGAAAACTTCTATATTCCCTTTCCTAAAATGTTAATTTTCTGTGTTGTAATATGTTAATATTAACAGCTCCCTAGGGGGTTGAATCCAATTCTTGTCTAGAAAAATTTGGACAAACTAAAAGAATATTTTTGTTTTATAGAGAAGAATTTGCTCTGCACTATTAGCCTGTAATTAACGTTGTTATTAGTCAATTATATACGAATCAAGTTGTGGTCCCGTGAATAATGTTGTGGACTCATGGATCAAAGACCCGCAGATTGCACCCCACTCTACCACAACTTGATTTCCATTTTTCTAATAATGAATTATTTACAACTTGTTGAAATGGCCACCAAAATAAAAATATTTGGGTAAACGCAAAAATTCCTTAAAAAAAAAAAAAATATGCAAATATAAGTTATTACATCGTTATCATAATAACAAACTTTTTTAAGAAAAACCATTTAACTGCTTCGATCGTATTTTGAGGTTAGAAGACGTATAATGCAACAAAAAAAAAATATGCAAATGTTGGGACTTATCGGAGTAAAGAAATGAAAAACTCAATGATACGACATCATACGTTTATACAACTAGATAACACTTACATTCCATTAAATTCTACAGAACTCAAACTACTTTTCCATAAAATTCCACTAGATGTATTTTTAAATAGCTACCGACAGCGACATCGAAGCCATTTTATTTCGCCGTTTTGCTTCACATTCTAGTCGTTTCTGCAGTGCTGCGCATTTGGAGGCGTGCGATTGGAATGTTAAATTTTTAGAAATACCAAGAAAACAAATAAAAGCATCGAACGAATTTCAAATAAAGAACGGTTTAAATTTTCGTTCGATATATAAAACGTGACAAAACAGCTGTTGGTGTGGTAGGGGGGGATGTTTATATATTTTTATTCTTCTTTTTTGTTTTTCGTTTAGTTTTTCAGTGAAATTTCTATTAAAATCAGAGAAAAAATCGAGCACTAAGTAATTAATGCGTTTGTCTATTATGATTATTATTATTTAAAATATAAGAACATTTTTGGCAAACCTGTGCAGTGCCTTGTATCATCTAATGGGGATTATTATGGAATCAAAATAACCTCTTAGAACTATTCGTGAATGATCTATCAAATAGAAAAACATGTGTAAAAAAATGGAAAAAATTAAGTGAGACTAAATGTGTAACTACCGGAGTACCTCAGGGTTCCATATTGGCTCCTATATATATATAAACTCAATGTAATTATTATGAATAAGTTATTTATAAAGGCTAAATATTTTGTGTATGCTGATTATACCGCACGCGCACTAGTGATGTCACAACATAATTTAGCTACTGCTGAGACACAATTACTGGATAATTTTATACAATTTTAAAGATGGTCATATGATGTAGGTTTGATTATCAACGCTAAGAAGACCAAACTAATGCACATTAGATCACCAAATGCCAAATTCGATATAGAGTCCTGTATAATTTCTCATGATTTTCACTGTCATCAGAATATTATTTATCCATCAGAATATTATATAACCCTGCAATTGTGATATAAAAGAAAGTATTGGTGAATATTTAGGATAAACTATCAATTGCCATTTTAAATGGGATGCTTATGTACAAAAAATGTGTAATAGACTTAGATCAATAGTTGGTAAAATGTATATCTTTAAATATTATGTCCCTGATAGTACATTAAAAATAATTTATTTTTCACTTTCAGAATCAATTAAAAGATACGCTTTAACCTCAGGGGTTTTTTTCAGTAATATAAATATAAACCTTGTAAAGAACTTTCAAAATTCAGAAAATTTAATGATCAAATTATTAATTGAAAAAAAGTTGTACTCTCAGCGACACGATATTTCAATAGCCTTATTGTATAAATCTATAAATATCTTATCCGTTAGACCATTATTATGGTTCAAGCTGGTTTCTCAGCATGCGTCTTTATCTGAATATACAAATAAATTGGAGCATGTATATAATACTCGGTTCAGTAGTGAAGATAGACTGGTTCTCCCTAAATTCAATAATAAATACGAGAAAGAACACTAGAGTACAATATACCAAAAATATATAGTATGTTCCTTAATGTATAATATGCTCTTAAATATAAAAAATCACAAAAACTTATCAGGCTTACGAGAAAGACGTCTGCTGAGAATCTGGCTTTTAGAACGTGGTTTTTTAATACTTGTGTTTTTCTTTTTTATTCGGTCAATTTTTTTATTTGTTTTAGTTTCGATCTACATATTTTCTTTTTTTTCCATAGTAATAAGAGTTTTTATATGTTTGTAGAATTAAAGGGATAAGATTATGTACATAATATAGAACTTAACTATAAGCACCTGCTGACGAACGGCATTTTATGCAGTTCAGTAGGACTTGATAATTTATATGTTAATTTTTGTATGCTTTTGATAACTGTATTAAAAAATATATATATTTATTGAGTATTTCATTGATAAATCATATGATTCGCATAACTTTTTTGAAATAAAATAAGAGCGCATTAAGCTCTCAAGGACAAAAACCATTTTCAAGAGAGAGGTTAAGGACTGGATTTTCCTTAGTGGGAGGGATTTGAGTTGGAAACTCCTTCATGATTTTCCGAGTATTTGAGTTTACTGTTTACCTTATTGATGTGTCATTTATATGGTTTTTTTTTTATTTGTTATTGATGTTTCTGATCATGTATAATATTTGTGATGATATACTCATATGTTTGTGTCAATTAATTGCACGTCCCAACTCAACACCGAACTTTTAGTTCCATGGAGTTGGGACTTATGTTTAATGTATAATGTGTAATTAACAAGCATATCATAGTTCCACAAAAGAGAGAAGATTTAAAAGGCAATTTTTTACAATTTACACGCGTTAATCGTATGTAAGGCGTTCCATTATTAATTTGAGTATTGTTACATGGTACATATATAAACAAAACTCCCATCTTAAGTTTCATGGGACATTGCTGACGGTGAACTGTACATTTCCTCTATCAAAACATACTAATTGCTAACAAGCACGGGTATTTAATTGCTGACAGCCAGGGAAATAGTATACCATCTCAATTCCTCACTAGGAAGTAAAGATAAGATATGGACAACAGTAAATACGCAGATACTCAGTTACTTTAGCAGTTTTAAAACCTCAGCGCTGACTTCGTCTCATATCTCCGTGTTCTTGTTGTTGCGAATTTCTCTGTTGTAAAATCACTGTTCGCTAATAAATAATAATACCTACGTAACTTAACGGTGTGTTTTTAATTAGTATTAGTTTGCTTAGTAGGGTGACTTTCGAACCCCGTCAGTTTTATAACAGATTGTATTACTGATCTTAAGTTCTGTCGCGACAGAAAAAAATCACCCATTATAATATCTTCTAAACTCTTGTTTAAGTTGAACTGGGAAGCGATTAGTATTAATTAAAAGTAAATATTAATATTAAGAAGTTATAATTCAGGGTAGGACATTATGTAAATACACATTTAACAGGGGCAGACCATAAACACAGTTCCAGATGGTGCTGACTTCTATACCGAATGGTATGTGTATGTGTGCTACAGAGTACTATTCGCTTCTCTAGTGATATAAAATTCATTACATTACGGTTTAGGGGTCGGATATTGTTGGCAGCGAAACCTTTTATTTGATTTAGACTTTGTTGATTTTTATTTGATTTTATGCAAAGGGGAGATTTATTCAGAAAGAACGAATAAAACAGAGGGCTTGTAAATTATAAAGACATTAAGAAACGCGTGTATTTGATATTTATTTTATGGCAGATTTTATTTAAACGGTATGAGGGTTGAATAAAACACAAATTTAACCATGATTTGATTTACATTTTAAAACAAAATATGGGTGGTCTCCAATCGAAAAAAGTATGATTAATTGAAATAGTATTTTTAATCACCATCGTTTCCTTATCTGACAGCGATGCGTAGGGCACTGCATTGGCACTACGATTGCGGCGTATCTAGATTATTTTGATTATGTGGAGGGTAAAATGATCAGTGAAATGTTATAGTATTAAACCACTAATGAAACTAATATTTCCTATCGATCCTGCCCGAAATTTGGGAGTCCGGGAACTTAAAAATAGTAGGCAAATGCCCTTACCACTAAACTACAAGGCCAATGTATCCCCGCTGGATTTTTTTTTCATATTTTTTACCCGAGAATAGTCAAAAACGCGCATCCAGGGTTCTGGTCCTAAATCACACAAAGAACTGTATTTTTCATCCGTCTGAGCACAGACATAATTATTTATACCTTTTTCTGTTAAACCAGCTTTGGTTAAATTGACAACATTATTTGTATCAAAATTATTCAAAAAAGAGTCGAACTACAATATACACTCAAAAATTACAAGAGTGTCAAATAATTGAATCTGTGAACAATCTAGAACTAACAGAAAAATAAACGTTTGTGGATATTCAGCGGTAACGTCTTATATCCCATATTTTCCTCTAAGGATGCGATAGTGGCACCTCACTAAGGCCCAAAACAGCAAAGTTATGAGTTTCTAGAATATATTTCTCATAAAGTATCTTAGGTGTTCGGTGGTTTAATTTTGTATGGAACAAAGTAGTAAGAGAAGAAACGCAGCAAACTCCGGTGACAACTGTCATCAAGAGGAGGCGGTACGGCTGGCATGGCCATGTACTGCGGATGCCTCCTGAGAGCCTTATCTACGTAACAATGCATCAGTTTCTTGACGTCCTGGACGTCCACTGCTGACTATTTGTCGGCAGTTCATGATAGAACTACGGAACGCAAACCTGACTTGGGAGGATGCAAAAAAGCTGGCAGCTGACAGAGATGCCTGGAGGATCTCCATAGATATTTTATGCTTTAACAAGAAGCGGACATGGAATAATGATGATATATACATCGATTAACTTTTACAATACACTTTCAAAATACTTAACATTCTTAAAAAACTGTTCTTACACCCCATGTGACGAGTGAAAATGTGAATGTTATTTTATTTACTGAGTTTATTAAATTAAAAAGTGTCAAAATAAATGTAATATAAAGTGTATATTTTTTTATTATTTTTATTAAAACACTCTGTACTTAGACCACTTGAGTTTATTTTTAAGCACTACTTATTTCAGAAAGAACATATCTTTCTATCCACATGCGTTGTTAAAAACTGAACGTAAATATAAAGAAATAAAAAAATTCGTACAAATGTAATGGTTTATAACATAGCATGTAGAGAAAAAGATCTGTGCTTTCTGAAACCAAAGTCCCGATTACAATGGAAAGATATCAGAGTTATCTTCGATTGCCTATAAAGAAAAACTGATAATTTTGTACGAAAATAAGTATCTTTTATTTATATATTTAACACTTTATCTACATATACAATATATATACATATAAGGGCGGGCATATTGCCCTAAGGCAATTTCTTCCAACCGTTCAGTTTGAGAAAATTACAAATACATGAACATATTGAATCTTACAATTTTATACAAAAATTAATAACGAAGATTTACAAATTAAAAATTATATTAAAAATTAACACTATACTACGAATATAAAAAACAAACACTAGACTATGAGGGGAGGAGAGGGGATAAAATGGACGGGGAAAGAAGAGGGATAAAGGAACAATTAATTTTTTTATTTATTAAATGCATAAAATACACAATTTTATCATCGACACAATCATATGTTTTTTTATGTCCCGACTTGTAAGAAAATTCTGTGTTAAGTCGGGACTCTTCGATATATAAATCAAAAATATTTATTAACGTGTTGGGACAATATACAAAATAACCAAAACAATACACAAAAAAATCAAAACAACATACAAAATAATAATAGAAAATATAAATAATTAAAATTATACTAGAAAAATATTAATAATAAAAATTTATACATGTCGAAAAATGGAATGCAGAAAAGTTGTATATTAATAGTATGATAACCGATATTAACAAATTTAAACAATATACAAAATAATCAAAACAATATACAAAATAATAGTAGAAAAATATAAACCATTATTATTTAGATAGTGACATTTCAATCTTTGTATGAACATTTAAAGTATCTTTGTCAGTAACCTATACTAATTGAAGATGTTTGGAAGAAAAAATTGTATGCATATTCTGCTTTTCATACAGAAAACGTAATTTTACTTTATTGATAAAATTGAAGAAAAATGTTGACTTCGCATCGTAATCGGGGCCCAGTAGTGCTTTTTAATAAATTCAAGTGAACAATGTTTTGAGTATGTTCAAATGCCTGCAGACTGGCTGGATTTTCTCCCTAGGGAGTTGTTCATATTTAAATTTGTTGCAACCGAGAGGGAAAACATTTTTGAGAAGAAAATATGGAAGTCTAGGCATTTATAGGGCTTATGACCGGTCATTGGCTGGTTTAAGTGGACATTTTACACACTGTGTAACATTCACTATTCTGCTTTCGTTTGAACATCCATATTTTCTCAACTCTTCCATGTCCCATATTCCCTTCTCAATAATGTTTTCTCTTTCTGTTGCAACAAATTAAAATTCAAGTGGTCTAAGAAAAATACATTATTTAATTATAAATAAAATAAATAAAATATATTTATTTAATCAAGTTATTCCACAAAATGAATGCCTATTATTTAACAATATAAGCATCATAATAAATATTTTATCCCCTCATATCAGCACGCTTGCTGATTAGGAATATTTTGTACTAATAAAATGTATAGGCCTTAAAGATTTTGGCAAATAATAAGAGAGATGTCCCATGTTACAAATAAAGGCACATTACAATCAACTGAAATTGTGAAACATATTACATATTACATAAAAAAACATTTTACAGAAGAGAATATATAAATCTAGCCATCCACGGGGCTTATGACTTCTCATTGGCTAGTTAAGGTGGCTATATTCAATAGTCTATATTCCCTTCGTTAAAATGTGCTTCATGTCTGATGCAGTATGTTAATATTAACAGCTCCCTGAGGGGTTGAATCCAGTCCTTGTCTATCAAAATTCGGACAAACTTAAAACATTGTTCATGAAATTAGAAAGATAATTACAAATATCAGTACGGAGGAAAATTCCGAAGAACTACTCAATTTAATAAAAAATCACTTCGCCAAAGTTGAATCTTATTTGTTTGGAAAAAAAAAAAAAGATCTGGTTCCCATTTATCCTATACTACTACCACCAAATCTAAGAACCATAACATGAACATAAAAATAAACAACGAAACTCTTAAAGAACTAGAACATGTGACTTACCTAGGACTCACAATGGACAGACAATTAAAATGGACAAAACACATAGACGGACTCACTAAAGTAATGGCATCACTACATAGCCTCTTCTACAAAATTAAAGATTTTATATCAAGAAAGGAAAAAATTATGATGTACGAAGCCTATGTCAAAAGTAAATTGAGTTACATGATCGCCTTCTGGGGAACTGGTAACAAGACAGACATAACAAGAATACAAAGACAACAAAATAAAATTCTTAAACTAACATACAACCTACCCTACTTGACCTCTACGACTGAACTGTACAAAAAAACACACCAGTTTGACATAACTACTTGACTAAAATTGAGACCTTAAAAATTGTGCACAAAATAACACTAGGAAACATACAAGACGACGACATAATATTAGTCAAAAATGCTGACATACATAAATATAACACCAGACAACAAAAACACTATCATATTGAAAAAGCAAAGACAAACACAGGACAATCAAAAATACTACATAATGGACTTAAACACTACAACGACCTACCTTACTACTTGAAAACTTTTAATGGAGACAAATTTAAAATCAATCTGAAAAAGCACATGATGACTGAACTAACTAGACTAGACGAGACATAAAATGACTAGACAATATTAAATTTCTAATGTAACCCTAACGGGTTTTTTAAAATTGTAAATAAATAAAAATAAAAAAATCAGTACTTTGAATCTCTTTTACAACAAAATACCAAATTAAAATCATCATAAATTTTTTGAAGGCTCTTAGCTCTTCAGGCTCTGACGAAATTACTATGAAAACTGTAAAAACTATCTGCAATGAAATATTGAAGGCACTTTACTTTCATATTAATAAAACCATAGAAGAAAGCCCATTTTCAAAATGTTTAAAATAAGGATCCTTCAAACACCCGTAAATAATAATTAATGATCAACAAATTATAATCTAAACTTGGTTAAACGGAAACTGTTATTTTTTTCCCGTAACATTGGCTCTTGATTTCATCTTCAATCAAAGGTTCACCGTGCCAAGTGGAGTACATTTCTAATTTACTTTCCCTTAATTAACATTTCACCTTTCCCATAGCTTTCCTGGAAATGTAATTGGTTGGAAGAAGGTCATGCTTGCTTTTTACGATATCCGGCGCTGAGTCCCAACCAATCCTGATCGTCGTTTTCCAAATAATTTAAGAAGAAGAGAATCGAGAAATTGCGTAGCGATAAAACTTTGAAATAAATTTGTCTCTCATGAATATTTTATTAATGTTTACAAAATGGAAAAAAAAATTCTACATAGGCGTAGCCTTTGCGTTGATATACTGGTTTACTCAATTTAACATGGCAGCACAAATTTATGAACAAAATTACACACACCGATTGATACATACTAACATGATAATTGAAATATGGGTTCTAGAAACTCACTATACCATATAAAGAATTAGTAGTAATAAATAATATGCCAAATAAGAGTGAGTACTAAATTCAATAATACAAAAATACGTAATAAAAAAATATAAAAATATCCAATAAAAATGACCAGTTTTGCCAATTGTTAATCTCGAACTTTAAAAAAATTGAGAACCATTATTTTATTTGAATATTATTTTTAATTATTTTAAATCGTTAATTTAAGAATATATCGAATGAATTTGATTTTAGTGGACTGATTTCTAATTGTACATTTTAAGTAATAATTTGAAGGTAAGTTACACATTTTATGAAATTCAAATTAAAATTAGATTAGTCATCAAAATTAAATATAAATATTAGTGTTTTCATGAAGTTTGTTTTAATTAAGACACAACAATTGGTTTTTGGTAGAGAAGGATAATAATAAAATTAGGAGAGAATTTTGCAGTTGGTCTAAAATAAACTTACCCGTAATTTGTGAATACTATGCTTTCAGTAGACAAAATGTTCGTTCTGTATTGTGGAGTTCAAATTAATATTTTCACAATGAAACTGTAGAAACAATGCCTTACAGCGAAAAGTTATGATTCATTTTAGTACCCTCTAAACTTCTGTTTTATAATCCTCCAGACTCTTTGCAATTGGTTCACATAACTGGTTTCGTTAATGTAAAGCTAAAATGTAATTAATGATGACAAATATTTTTTAATTTCTTTAGACACAAATGCAGATTTTTTTAAGAATTTAAACAGGCACTATTGATTCTGTCATTGGTTCGTTCAAGTGACCACTTAATAATTTTTTAATGCATGAAAAAACCGTCTAATTCTTCTTAATGTTTATTTAGATCTGTAGATCTGTTAAGGTAGAAACCTGCTATTTTTGGGACGCTAAGATTTAAATGTCTTACCATCTTTTAGACGAGCTACTATATTATCTGCAATTTAAGTGATTCTGTCAATTTTGTTAATATAGTCTCTTTATAATCTTATTTTTGCTTTGTTCCATCGCTCATCTTTGGTGCTACGAGTCTGTCTTATTTCTTTATTGTATGTGGATTTGGTCTCTAAGCAATCCCCCTGTGATTGTTCTTAAAGTTTCTTTCCTTATGTTCTATTGCTGCAGATTCTTTGTCCTGGTGGTATCAGCTCTTGTTTTTATCCCAATTTTAATTGAATTAATTTATATTTTAGTCATATTTTACAACAATATTACCAAATGTTTTTGCCATCACTGAACTACTATTAATCTTGACCAAACATGGAGCTATAAAAAGTTACCTACTCGTCCCTAGGTTTTAAATAAGGAATGATGATTTTTGTCTATGCAATGACATAAACTATGTTTGTATATTTATTTCTTTTTTAAGGCAATCTCCAGGTTTATGAGAGCCTAATGATTGGCATTAATTATAAATAATACAATAAATTGACATAACCGATTAAAAAAATATATATTTAAATACACAATAGTTATGGCATGATTTAGGCAGACGTAGTGTGTCATCTCACGTCAAGAGTGATAACACCGCTCACTTCTTGAAGGCTTTGCTGTTAGAAGAACCTTGAATTTTGGTGAGGCAACCAACTGTGAAACTGGCGTCGTGAGTTTCCTTCCCGCCAGTCGCAAAAAAGGAATCCAAGATATATTTTTCTCTCAATTGATTTGTGCATTTTTGTGTATTTTTCATTACCTCCTTCCATATCCTTTCGTTCCCACTTGCTGACAAGCCTTTGAATAGAGGCTAAGTTGGTTATTCTTTGTATATAAATAAAACTCTGTTTATGCCTAGACTTCTATATTCCATCTCAAAAACGTTTTCCCTTTCTGTTGCAACCAATTTAGAATAAAAACGTTTTTTTTGTAATACATTAAAAAAATGATTCCAGAAAATAAATGCTGAAATTATTTTTGACAATTTCAGCTCAATACGCGTGGTTCTTTTTAAATTTTAAGAATTCAAAACCAATTAAAAACAAATTGAATAAATATTCAAAAGGATCAACTGACATAAACAATAAAATTAGTTTTAAAAATACAACGCGGAATTCGGGATTCGTTTCAGTATTTTTGACGAACGCACCCGGTAGAGAATACATTTTGTCATCCCTTTAAAAATCGTTTAATTTATATTCCACGTTATGAGTGTAAAATGATTACATTTCACTAAATAACAGAGCTTTTTGCATTAAATTTGAGCCACGCCAACCACTAAAAAATAAACTTTCGAAAGCATAACCCGAAAAGTTATAATTATTTTTAACAATGGCCTGTATTCGTTGTATGTTTTTTGGATTTATTTAACCCCAAACAATGGATTAAGCCCGGCAGCGGAAGTGCCACGCTCCGGAGGGTGTTTTAGTGTTTCAAGAGAGGCTTTCATTTACTTCTCTGTAAAGGGAAGGGGGAACTTCCGGTTTCCAGAGAAATAAGATGTCGCACTAAGCTACGTGAAAAGTTCATATTTAATGATATTCCACTTTAGTACGCTTTGTATACAAAATTCCATCGATAGGATATAATAAATTATATTAGTTTCAATAAATAAATATTAATAAATATTTGTGCATAACCGTTTACATAGTTTTCTATACTAAATATTGTTCTCTAGTATCTCGTTTAAACATTTTTAATAATTACAGTCAGTGCACGTTGCTGTTAGCTTCTAATAGCACGTTTTCTATAAGCACGTTGTTTTTTTTTTTGCAATTATGTACTGTGTATAGTTGGTGTATAGCTGTGTATAGCTATGAAAGTGTAAAAAACAAAAAAACAAATATATTTTACATGTAATGGCACATTAATATAATAAAAAACAATTGCAAATATTTGACTTATATTGAAATAAGAAATATAAAAAAATCTAGAAATCCAAAAAAGGAGGCCGTATTTTTGAAAAATTATCAGGGAGTTTCCTACTTAGATCACTACCGCTAAAAAAATCTAGTCCTTAAAAATTTCCGTGTAAATTTGTTAAATATTCATTATGATAAAAACAAAAAAAAACGATACCCGAGTGGTGACGCGAAAAAGAGGCGCAAAAGTTAATTCCTCGATAGCTTAGAGAGCGCATGAACTGATCCAAGATGATCCAACAAGGTCAGCCAACACACACGTTATTAAGAGCGTTTACTGCCACTTAATATATAATGGAAATCGAATCACCTGTGTTGAAGTGTTCCCCCTTGCTCCACCAGATAGTAAATGCGGGAATGATGCGGATGTTAAGTTTTTTCTTATTCTGCTTTGTGCATCAGTATTTTTGGATATTTGATGCGGTGATGATAATAATGCCGACATTTTAGCGGTAACTTTATATAGCAAGATAGCGGTACGAATATTATTTGTTGTTAGTTTTTCATGTGGATCACAGAAGACTTCATTTGTTTTTAAGAAAAAAACCAGATGTCAGTTTTATTTGAATATGGAATTTGTGAATTGTTGCAATGCGGTAGGTACTGCCAAGCTGCTCAGGTTCCTACTTCTCAAGGAAAAGCCGACAACCAAAACACATAAATGGCAGTAAACATTCACGCGTAACCATTGAGTGTAAATTTTATGTTGAATGAATTAAAAGTGCGAACATGTAAGCAAAAATTATTTTGCAATACGATAATGTTTGTGTAAAATATTATTAAATATTCCAAAAATTTACTGTCGATAAAAATAATATATTGATTTTATTTTGTTGTTTTGAATTATGTTTTTGATTCAAAATTATTCGTATGATATGATTAATTTAATAAATATTGATTAATATTTCATTGTTATTTATGTATATTTAAAATTCATAATTTTAATTACAATTATAATATATTCGGTCAATCCTATATTTAAAATAATATAATAATAATATTATAATAATAATAATAATACAAAGAGTAGAAAAAACAATTATGAAATGGGAAAAAAACATTTATGTAGAAAAAAAATATCGAAATTCAAACAAAAAGTTCAAAAATATGTGTTAAATAACTTATTAATTAAATATTTATAAACATTGTTAATATAAGAGCACATATAAGAACATATTAATGTGTGCCCTATTTAAGGTTTAAAAAAACATAAAATAATCAGAAATTAGTTTTTTGTTTCATTCACTTACTTATTTTCACCTACTAATTAATAGTTGGACTTTGCGGTCACCAAATATATTTAAAATTTATGCAACACTGCGTATTTTACGTGCATACTAATGTTTAATTGAATTATTTACATTTCTGCATAGGTATAAACTACAGTGTAAATCAATGCTATTTTTTTAATTGGCGTTTATTTTGTAAAACTACGAATTAAAATCATTCACTGATTTAAGGCTACTAATTTTTAAACAAAAAAACAGTCAATTTTTCACCGTATTGGGGCATTTTCAAACGCATTTTTAAAGCAATTATCCTATTTTTGGTTTTTAAAAAAATAAATATACAATAAGTAAGATCTGTGGTTTTTTATTAGTTGATTGACTTTTAAAATAAGCAAAACTTTCAAAACATTTTTTCTGTAGTATCAGCGCTATGATTTTTTAAAGTCTTGTGTTTTTGAAATTATTTCACGTGCGACGTCTCAAATTCCGGTTCCCTTCTATTATATTTGTTCTGCTGATTCGTCTGTTACTACTACTTCTACTACCATCACGCTTTTTTCCCGTAAGGGTAGGCACAGAGAATGGACCACCACCCACATCTATCCTGGCATATATTCCTTGCTTATTCCACATTCATACATATTGTCATACATGCCATTCGGTTCTGTCTGCTTTTGGCATGACCAGACTTAAGATTTTGGTTTATCTGATCATGCCACGTCTTCCTTGGTCGTCCTTGTCTCACGTCACAATTCATGTTTGCCATATTCATTTATTTATTTATTTATTCATATTTTTTGCTTACAAAATATAATTGATAACAAAAATAATGTGACCTCACTGGGGTTTCCCGTGCCGAGGACACTTAACAATATACATTTTTGAAATTACATTTGAGAATAAACAAAGAAGACTAACTTAAAAAACAAACATAATTAACAAATATTCTGGCAGTTTTAAAAAAGGTATTTATGTACATCTTTATTATTTATATAACAGTTGTGAAGCAGTTGATTCAGTATTGGTATGGGCGAACGAGACAATCCATTTTACTTCTACCTAGCTCTACTGTCCATTTTTTTATAGTCTTTTTAAACATTTTCTCATTACTAATTGTTTTAATAGATAGTGGAATTGGGTTATAGATTTCAATTGAACAATACTCAAAATCCCTTGGTCCGAAAGTGGTATTAGTTTGTATTTGTTTAAGTTGTTTATGTCTATGTTGTCGTTTATTCGTTTTACATGCCCAAAGCATCTCAGAGACCCTCTCTCAATCTTATCAGTTATATTTGACTCAGATTTACACTCTCGCCTGATACGTTAGTTGACTTGCCGTAAACCAGAAATCTATTAAAACTCTCTTATTATGAGTTGAATCCGAAAAACTAGTGACGTCATGCGAAGTAGTTTGTTTTTAATGAAATCATTTTCATTTATTTTTTCATGCATTTTCAAGAAACTTCGACGTGTAATACAATGCTCTAATTTTTATGGCGAGCAAGAAAACATTTTTTAAATCAGATTACCCACAGAGATAAATTCTCATTAAAATCAGTATAAAAACAAACAAATCATCACGCCGTTTCTCCGCAAGGGTAGCCAGAGAGGATCGAATACCATATCACTCTGTCTTTGCATACATATCTCGCTTCATACATCTTCATATGTACGTGCGCCGATTATTCCAACTTTTGAAATGTCCATCTTTCAAAGTTTGTTGGATTTGGTCATGCCATGTCATTTTTGGTTTTGTCTTATTTCTGCATCCATCAACATTCACATCGTCAGTTTTTTTGGCCGTCCTTTTGCCGTCAATTTGATCTACGTGTCCAAACCGATGCTGATTTCCTTTTTGATTTTGTCGATAATGTTTATCTCAGCCTTACATAATGTGCGGATCTCGACATTTGTGCGAAAATGTTTTTAGTATATCGAAATGTTTTTAGACCAGGCTGAATTTTACCGAATGAATGGGGAGATTATAATAATTGTTTGAATAGAATATTGATCTTAATCCACATTTTTACAAATACGAATAGGTATTTTTATAACTAAACACGTATTTTGCGTGAAAAAAAATATATGTTAAATAAGGGCAGAACTAAATATTTATTCAGGGATGTGCTGGAGTCATGTGGTAACTCCCCAAATTCAAATTCCACTGATCGGAAAAAAACAAAAATGAACCAAAAAATGCTTTTTACTCTCTGCTGACAGAATAGGAAACAAATAACATGTAAATTTGAGACCGAAGTGACTTATGGTGGAGAAAATTAGTATGTTACATTTTTGGGATGTTTTTCCTTTTTGTTTAGTCAAATTGAATAGAAACAAAAATGTGTTATACATCTCATTTTTATTGTGGGAAGTTCTGAATTACAAGCAGATAGGGTTTTAATGAGATTGTAATCTCAACATAGTTGAAGAAGAGCTCAGCTCATATTTATAATGTCTACGTACAAATTACGAGACACATTTTGAAAAATGAATTTAAAAAAAAAATATCTGTGTCCAGCCGGGTAAAAAATACATTTCTGTATGTGAAATAAAACTTAAACCTTAAAAGAGCATCTTCGACTAGATGGAACAATTTTGTTAATCACATAATCTGGGGCATAGTTTTGTAAGCCACACTGAATAGTTTTTATAGTGATGTGAAAAACATTAACATTTTTTTAAATTGTAGGCATTTGATAATGAACATGGTTTCAGGTTTTTTACCAGTGTTTCACAAAAAGCTTACACTGCAATAATTTATGGTTTCTGGAATTGCAACTGAAGCGTAGATCTGATTATATTTACTGAATTTAAACAAAATTACAAGATTAGCTGCCTTTAATATACCAATGCAGTGCCATTTGCACCATCAGGTACGAAAAAGGAATTAATTACCAAATTGAAACAGTTATTTTTTCATTGAATTTTAATTTTAATTTAACTCTACTTTAATTTACTACTCTAATTTTTACCGTTTTTGAAATTTCAAATGAAATTGGCTATCATTTTTCAAAGGAATATTACGCTTCGAAGTTTTTTGTTCATATTTGGTTTAAATTAGAAAACTAGCTGTATAATCAAACGATTCGGTATAATAAGGTCAAAATGTCATCTTGTCTAGTCTGGAAAAAAGGAGATAAATATATCTTAGTTTCAAGATAATTTTTCATACTGTGAACTAATTTTTATGAAGCATTTAAAATGTGAATTTTTTAAATTTGATAGCTATTAAAAAAAAAACGTGTTTTAAAGGAGAATGTAGAAGTTTATGAAGACAGTAACAGAGCTTATGAGTTATAGTTTTACAATTAAACATTTTATAATATTTAGACTGAAAATATTTTTGAGAAGAGAATATGGAAGCCTAGGCATTAACATGGCTTATGACCTGTCATTGGCTGGTTAAATTGGTCACTTCACACACTGTGTAATATTCACCATTCTGCTTGTGTTTGAACATCCGTATTTTCTCAACTCTTCCATCTGTAGACTCTTGTGGCATCTGTGACACAGTGTGTGAAGTGGGCACTTAAACCAGCCAATGGCAGATCATAAGCCTTTTTACTGTTCTTCCATTCTTTTTTTATGTAATGAAGGAGAAATTCAATATATACAAATTCTTCAAAATAAGGCAAAAAGGATTATACTAAAAAATATATATATATTCTAATGTAGAAAGAATGCACAAAGAAATTGGCTTGCTCACAGTAAAGCAACAAATTAAATATGATGTGGCAATTTTTATACATAAAATAATTAAGGGGATGGATAAAATAAAAACAATAATAAAATTTAACCAACAATGTCATACATATGAAACAAGGGGTAAAAAATATATAAGATTACCAATGAGGAAAAAAACCGAATCTCAAAACTCATTGTACAAGGGATTGAAGCTGTACAATGAGTTACCTGAAGAAATAAAAGAAATAGAAAAAATTGAAATATTTAAAATTAATTTGAAACAATATATAATTGAGAAATTTTGATAAAAAAATTGTAATATTATTAAAAGTTTATATTAGTTCTTAAAATGTTATGAACTAACTTAATAAAGCATAAATAAATAATAAGCCTTTTTAATGCCTTGACTTCCATATTCCCTTATCAAAAATGTTTTTTTCTCTCTGTTGCAACAAATTTAAATATGAATAACTTTCTAAGGAGGAAATCTAGCCAGTCTCTAAGCATTTGAGCATACTCAAAACATTGTTGAATCTTTAGACTGGTCCACGTATTTTTCTTTATTACTTTTCCGTCTTGTATTATAATTGATTTTTAAACTGTTTTTGTATTATTCCTCTGTAAATGGTAAAAAAGCCAAGCTCACAATGACAAAAAAAAAAACATTCGTGTAAAGTAATAAATAATATTTAGGAAATTGAAAAAATACACTTTGAATCGAGGTTTTAGAAATACAAATTTGTTTTTCTTTGAACTATATCCAGTTCGCGGAAGGAAATTCCTTTACATGAAATTTTCATCTTAAATTCAATTACTTAAAAAAAACATCCAATTTTCTCTGAAAATATGTCGCTTGTTAAATTGAATCTTCTGGCTGAAAGTGTAAATCCCATAAAAAACTTATCCAATCTACTTTATTAAAAATTATTGTGTTTTTTATTTCACACGTGAGCATCTAATGTGTGTGGAAATACTCGAAACACTTTAACGCTATGAAAACATTTTAAGTCGCGAAAACCAAATTCTAAAATTGCCGCACAAATTTCATCCAAGTACTTAAATTGATTCTAAAATCGATCAAGGCAAAATTGGTTTTGCTGTGTTTCAATGTTTTGTTTCTGAAGGAAATTTGTAACAAACTCGTTCGAAATTTTGCAAGAAAAGTAAATTCAGCGAGCCTTAGCAAGAAAATTCTTGAAGGGTTGACGTAATTAAGCTTTTTCTGAGTTTAGGGACACAATTCCGGTGATGAATGGTCAGAATCTTTAAATAGGCAGAGTACACGCTTTTTATTTAAAGGATAAAGGCTCAATTTACAGTTGTCCTTCAGGGTTTAATTTTTTTGTTTTTGGAAATAAGAACACAATTTGACATAAACTTTTATTTGACGATGATTGCTTTGATAAATCTGTTTTAAAACACTGTAAAAACTATTTAAGAATTATAAATAACACAAAAAGCTTTTGATAAATTATCATCTTTAAACTTTGGTAGAAAATAAAAATAAAAAATAAATAAAGTAGTATTGATGAAGATCTTGACATTTATACGGCTAATATTCTGTCATAATCACTATCATTTACCAATCCGCAACCATTAGTGTATAGAGCACTGTTATGAAATCCTCATAGGGAAATATAACTTTTTTATAATTTTAAATTAATAAAAGTCTATGAAATACTGTCGAGCAAAAAAAAATTTTTTTGTACTTAATAAAAGAATATTTTTTTTATTCCCGTGAGAACGTTAATTTTACTGGCCACACCCCAAATACGAAATGATTTATTTAAATTTTGAACATTGTTTGAGACCGTTTAAATTTTAACAGGAAATTGTCATGAATCTTCACGTCATAATTATCAAGGCCAAACATTTCGCGTTTTTTGGAGGAAAATATTTTTTAAAGTAATGTATGCAGACATTTGTACACAGTATATATATTGATTTTGAATAAACAATTTATTGTTCCATTTAATATACTTTTATTGGCATTCGGAATACATCGAAAATCTAAGAAACCAAAATTATTGAAAAAAAAAATTGTGATTTGGTAGACGGACATACGGAATTAGAAAATTTGTTAAGGATTGTAAATGAAATATTATGCATAATATTTTTGAGAACAATTTTTGTTTTTTGAACCATTTTATTCATTTACACAACCGACTAGTTACGGCAACAATACGTTGCTCTCCTCAGCTACATTCAACAACGAAGGAGGCTTCTTTTACTTTTATTAATTTTTTTACAAAATAATTCAATAAATATACCTAAAAGATATTTTCTCACAACAAATTGGTTCTTTTTTAAATTGGTAAAGTAACCGATTGCAATGTTTTTTTTTTCTCGGAAAAGCACCCAAATTTGAGTGATTTCATTTCATTTTTTTTTCATTTCATTTTTTTGCACCACAACAGGCCAGGAGGCCCAATTATAGTGGTGAATTACATTACAGAACAACCAGGCTTGAGAAAAATCACATTTTTAATTTTTGTGTTCTCACCGGGAATCGAACCCGGAACCTTCCGTGCGTGAGTCAAGCGTCTTGACCACTATACATGCCTCATACATGCATACTGATATATGCCTCAATTTACCAAAGTTATTGTTGCAATAGTTATAAACAAAACAGTTGACAATATTTAACGAGCGGATCACATGTAAATAACTCATATTACAGGGCTGAACAATAAAATAATAAGTAATATATTTGATTTTTATTCGCATAATAATTATTTCGTAAATTATTTAGTTTGTAAGAATATATACCTCGTGTCTTAGACATATTTTTTGTATTTTTTAAAAGTTTGGCTATCACACTATTGACCATATGACAGTTCAAGGAAAGAAGATGCTGAATACAAATTAGAAAACATGGACCCAGTAAGCAAATGTCTATCAAAAGTTCGTCGTAAGATAACAATCTGCAATTAAATAAAACGTGATCTGCAGTCTCTTCTTCCTCACATTCACACAAAGCAGAAGTCACTACATGAAATCTTTTGAGATGTGACGTCAACACCGTATGGCCAATTCTCAATCTACATATAATGGACACACTTAATTTGGATACATTATGGATACATTATGGATAGGTTACGGAACCAGAATATTTTTGGGACTACTGGCTAGATGGATTTGGAGTATGAGCCGGTCAGCAACTCAGATTTTTTTTTATTACATTCTTAAGAACATTAACGTAATCGGATATAAGCAGAGATAATAAACGAAGAATAATACCACAGTCACGGGCCTCATTGGCCATTGAGTCCACCAACTTGTTACCATTGATTCCTATATAGGATGGGATCATGATTAAGCATGTATTTTTTCTAGATTTCTTAGCCTACGTATATACGGCCTATTTGATTTTATTTGTTAATTACATTTATGTTTAATTAGTTTTAATCCTCTACTGAATGTGTTTTAGGTTTAATTTTTGTTTCTGAATTATGAGTAAATTGTTCTTAACGTTTTTAAAATAAGAATCAATGTTCATATCATATTTTTTAAGGGCAATTTTATGGGGGGTCAGTAATGTACAAGCTCCTGACGTTACTCCAATCTATGAGAATCTATTGTGACGGGTCCCCGCAAATAGTTTTCACCCTCAAAACCCGAGTCTTAAAGAAACTGGCTACTGTGTGGGAGGCGAGAGCCTTAGAACCCTAAAATACCTATTTTTATTTTCCTTTTATTCCCAAAATCTCTTCTTGTCTCCTTCTCAATTCATTACCTGATCGCGAATTCCTCACCAGCAATTGCAGCGCAGTTGGCTAAGCAGCCAACTGTGAAACTGGCGTTGCGGGTTCGATTCTCACCAGTTGCAAGAAAAAAAACAATATGTTTGGGTATTGTGGTGTATTATGAATAACTTTTATTCCATATCTTTATTAACTGCTGACAAGCCGAAAATATATGAATTTAACCGGTTATTCCTAGAAAAAAAAAAAAATGATACAAAGTTATAAATAAAGTTAATATTTTTGTTCATAACTTCATATGTGTAAGTTCTGTCAAACAGCTTAAAACACCTGAAGTTTTGAAATAAATATGTCTATTTATGTTTCCTTTTTAAATCGGTTAAAAAATACTGTTCAATTTTTTTCTGTAACACAAAAAAACTTTCAATTACTTGTTTTTTCTTTGATCGTAAGTAATAAATCTGTCACAACCATTTAATCACTCCTAATCTCAAGTTGATATCACGATGAATTAATGTTATTTTTCAAAATGCTTGATAGAACTGGCAATATTTAGGGGTAGATTCTGATAAGCCAAGGGTCGTGGTCATGTAAAGGGATGAATTATTTCAGGATTTGCATATTTATGAAATAAAATACCTGCTGTTTGGGGCCACGGTAGAAAATGCTTGAGCGAGCGACATAGCTGCACGTTTCGAAGGATTAAAAATCTAGCGTGAAGGATTTAACAAAACAGTTAAAGATTCAAACGTCATAATTAATTGAAAGTTCGTTGTAAGATAATGATAGTATAAATGGTAATATCGCGAGGAGAAATCCATGCAGCGCGGATAAATGAAATATGTTGTAATTTTTTATTAAGTATAATTTGATTCATTCCCAAGAGTTCAACAACTCAGCCCAGGTCTGAAATAGTATTTACATTAAAAAAACATATTTTATGAACAACAAAGAAACTTTGCAAGTTTGGCACCTTTATAACTAAATATAACACAACAATACAAAAGCCAAAAACTGTTATTTCTCAAGCAAAATAAATATATAGAAACGCCTTCAAGAATGCAGGAAGCGGTGAATCTACTAAAGGAGATAAGGTCGTTAACATCACATGCCACGCAGACGATGCAGCCAAAGTGGCAGTGATGATTAGAACATATCCATCTCAGTTAGTTAAACATCTGGATGCCTAAGAAATGTCGTATGGTACGATGAATACATGAGGATTGGAAACAAGATTCTGATATACAAAACGTTTGTCAGACTAATTATGGTGTATGCAATAAAGGCGAGGAGAGATAAAGAGAAAAAAAGAAAAAAAAAAGAAAAACTTATTACAGAAACTAAATAACTGCTCAGAACGTCAGTAAGTTTATAGCAGTATACACGAATAATGTATAATAATATGTCGCCGCAATATCGTTACATTAGCTACTCAAATGGGCGGCTAGTCTGTTTATTTAATGCTGGTATTCAATTGAATGGCTAGACCGTTCGTTGAATGAATTAAGATAGTTCAACGTTCAACGTGCTGGCTAATTGAAAGCTAACCCTTGAGTTACGGCTGAACCAAAAATCGCCGGGTTTGGTTCTAGGATGGTTTGAGTTTCAAAATAATTTTAAAAAAATGTTTTTTTCCTAAGTTATTAAATTAAGTAAAGAATAATGTTAAGTAAATAGTTTATTTTTTTTAAAATCAAACTTAACCCAACCTATCCTAACCAAACCATACACCACAAACAAAATCAATTTTAAAATAAAACAATTATTATTGTTGTATTCGAATTTCAATTTAAAGTTTAATATTGCTCTCAACATTTTGGCTAGGCCTTAAATGAACAACTTAGCCATCGTTGTCACCGGAGTTTGCTGCGTCCGTCCTCTTATTACTTCATTCCGCATAAAGTAAAACCAACGCACACCCAAGATTCTTCTCAGACATATATTGTGAGGTGCCACGATTCACATCCAAAGAGAATAGGTGTAATGCAGGCCTTACATAGGCGACATTTGCTTTTCATCCAGTAAATATCTGATCTCCAGAGTGTTGAATATGGCACCTGCAACTCCTAACCGCACTCCCAGCTATTTTTGAAAGCTGCTATTTTCCGTAACATATACTCCCAGGTATTTTAAACTTTTGACCCTTTTGATGATTTGATTTGACTGAGTTAGGGGATTTCGGGCATCAAGGCATAAATTACATGGGTTTTTGCTATATTGATTTTTAAACCCATGCTTGCGGAGTACTTATTCAGGCTTACTACAGTAGCCTGAAGACCTGTGACTGAATCGTCAATTATAACCGCATAAATTTTAATACAAATATCAAATTGCATTACGAAAAAAACGCATTAACAAAAGTAATTAAATAGTCAAGTGACGTAAATATAAGAAAAAAATGCATAAATCATTAATTCAGAGTCTTCCTTACTAGGAACATGACTGATGAAAGGGTAGGTGCTGGCAAAGTTTTGCTTTTGACCTAATAAAGTTCAGCCAAAATCAAATGAGGGTTATCACTAGAGCCCGCCCAGGGCACTGCAGATTAAACAAACTCCTTGCTTGAATGAAACTTCTAGATTAAGGTTCTGCAGTGCAGATAAGGAAACACTTATACACATTCTAGGTGAGCGTGATGCTTTGCATTATAAAAGAGGCATCATCCTCAGAGGACCACTGGTTAAAAGTATATCAAAGAGCTCACTCCCTACCTAATAGTCCGATACTTTAGAGATCTTGGCTTGGAAGGGGAGATTTAGCAAAATGTAAACTCTCGCTTTTTACACAATAGCCAGGTTCTTATTTGACCTGGGCTTGGAGGGCGAGAACTTTTCACGGGGACCCGTCACCCTTCATAGGTCAAAGTGACGTCAGGAGCTTGCATAGCACTGACTCCCACTACTAAGAATAATATATTTTTTATGTTAGATGCAGGAAATTCCTACCACAGTTAGAGCGACAGAAGAAAAGGGCAGTAATTTTTTATTCATTTTATTTTTTTTAATTTTTCACGTCCATAAGGCTTTTACATACATTGAAGTTATATAAAACATGAGTATATAACCATCATAAAAAAAATATATTACAATTTAAAGAAATTAGAGGTAGGATCAGTGTTAAGAAGTATAGATGGTTTAAAAATAACAATAAAAAGATGAGTGTATAAACAGCATAAATTTAAATAAATACAATACAAAGAAGTAAAATATAGAACTGTGTTGAGAAGTTTAGTTGGTATTAAATAATAATAATAATAAAACAGTGAGGTACATAATGTTATAAAATACAATATTTACAGAATATTAAGTTCTATTTGATATGGAACATATACATTGATATTTAGAATTTACAAGACTCACGTTAAAGACATTGATGTTGTTAGCATATTGGTTCGCAAGTTCATATATCTGCATTACTGGTAGATTAGCGCTGTAAGCGGACGATGATGGACCGCAGTAGAATGCTTTGATGTGTATCAATTACATGTTGAATGATATAATACAGAATCGGTAATCAGAGTGATCCAAACAGATAAACTTAATCTTGACGTGTGCCTCTAGAAAATTAAAATTTAAACTAAAAGTAATGCAATTCCAAAAAAAAGAGTCGTTCAAATTAAACACCCCATTTTGAAAACAAAACAATAATTAAATCGTGATCACGTCATTAACAGATGTTCAAATAATAAATTTCGCCGCAACGACGAAAATAACCCGTCATAAAATGTTGCCAGCGGTGTCTATTACAAATGCTGGCGCTTGTGTTGGCATCTACACACGGAACTCGGAACAAATTCCGATTCTACTGCATTCGCACTCCAGTGTTATGCGTTGTTAAGTCTAATTTATGGCCCGTTTTATAACGGGCGAAAATCTAATTTACACGCGAAATGCCACCCCCGCCGCTCATCCCCTTCCCATTCCATAGATTTGCTGGCTGCAGCGTCAAGCGACCATACCCAATCCTCCCCCGCTCATCGCGTTGCGGATTCAATGGGGTGGAATCGGAAATCGGACCGTTTGAAGGATAAAATTGAAAAAATAAATAAATGGCCAGGAATTAGAATAAATGTTTAAGGCTTGTGTTTTAATATGCGGCGTTCATAGTACATAATTGATGACACATAAGGGCTAAAACATTTCACCTGAAATAGTGCAACAACTGACAAAGCAATGTCATCGCTTTCAATAGAATCCAATACAACAAATTATGTAATTCTCACAGTATTGCATAGAAAAACAAGAGCATTGTTTAGAAATACATTAATACGGTCCCTTCAATTGAGTAATGAAGGCAAAGGCTCATGGCCTATAAAGAGACCAGAGGATGCAGTCAACGCCCAGTCAGTCCAACATGTTCAGTTCACCTGCTCAGTTCACTAGCAATTCAGTTCAGTCAGTCGCGCCAGCCCGAAGGCTCGACGCAGTCACTTAGTTCCAGTATGTAGTTTAAGTGTAATTATTTCAACCCATCATCATCATTGCCACTACGCTTGCGCTAAACAAATGATGTATGTATCTTATTTTCCATGTAATAAAATCGCATTTAAACAGAAACTTTGTGTCTTCTGTCAATCTCTAACTGGGGTCGGAGCTTTACCAACCTCAGCAACCATGATCCTGCAAATATTTTGTTTATTAAGTGCGGATAGGGGAATGATTTTGAAACTTGTTTAAAGTCTCTTGTAATTTATTATAAAAACAAAAAACGTCTTATACTAAAATCCACAAATTTTGAAATAACCAGTGATCGGTTTAATTGCAATCGCGGCATTTCTGAGACTACTATCTTTACTATAATATTAAATTATTTTTATATAATTCAAAATTAATGTTATAATTATAAATAACATTTAAACTGGCTTTGTTTTCAGGCAATGCAACATACCACACACCTTTGACCCACATATTTATTTATTTATTTATTTTGTTCGTTAACGCCCAAAAGGCATTTAAAAAAAAAAAAAAATGAAATACATGCTAACAAATTAAATACTAAACACAGAATATACAGAAAAAATATGTAAAATAAGTTAAAAAGAATATAATAAAAAGTTTTACAAAGCAAAAAATAACAATAATAACAAAGGTATGCAAGAAAAAACATTAAGCATATAAACAAAAAATGCAAAGATATAAGCTTATGAAATAAATTCTGTAAAGCAAACAATAAGTAAAGTGTTACGGTTTAATTAATAAACAAGCAAGCATATATTACATATGTCGGGAATATAACCATATACTGCACGAAATAACAAAATAGACATATGTGTCGGTGGATATCAAAACCAGTAAAATCCGTTTTCGGTAAAAACTGTGTTTTGAATAAAAATAACTTCTTAATAATAAATCTGAGTTAACAAATACATATTCAAAATTATATTTGTAGTTTGTAATATGTATTTTTTTATGATAATATTGTTAACAAATCTCTCAAACTTCTCGGTTTTATCAATAGAGTGACAGCGGACTTCAAAAATATTAATACCATCAAAACTCTTTATTGCTCACTAGTTCGACCCCATCTAGAATACGCTTCTCCTATTTGGTCTCCATTCTACAGGACTCATATTGACCATATCGAGTTTTCTAAGAAAAGTGGCATGGTTGCTCGGATTACAAAAGGGTAATTATTCCTTTATTGAAATAGAGCATTCTCTTAATCCGTCTTCATTGGAGAGATGTAGAACTGAGATGGATCTTATATGCATTTTCAAAATACTTAATGCTTTAAGTTATGTCCCATCTCTGTTGCAATCAATTTCTTTTCATGTTTTCAACCGTGTCACCAGAAGTCAAATTCTGCTATTTATAAAATCTTCTAAGAGCAACTTTGGTGTTTATGCCCCAATGTCCAGAATGTGTGATTCATCACACGACTTTGAATTCTTTGGGATAGATCTTCCGGCTTTTCGTAGATCTCTTCGCGACTAAACAGTATGGGATGAAGTTGGATTGGCATGGTTTAGCTCGAAGTCTTAGGTCTTTCGTTTTTATGAATATATGGTATATAATTATTGTTTTGCCCTTGTTTGTCTTTGCTAAATAGTTTTATGTTCTCTTTGTTCAGTTTCTTGCATTAATGTTTCTTCATGTAAATGTTGTAATTGGCTAAGGCCGTATATATAATAAATAAATAAAAACACCTCTTTTTTTTACGTGTAATCAATAAATTAAATAAAATTCGTTGATATTATCTGCTTTTCAAATACTTGATGTTTTTTTTAGGTTGATGAGCAGTGTCTATTCGACTTTTTGCTGACGTTTCGGACAGCGTTACTGTCCGTCACCTGGGCTGGTGTAGTTTTAATATATACAAAATGAAACCACCCATTGAAAATAGATAATAAATAAACCAATGCACTTAACATCAACTTTTGTAAAAAAAATATATACGACTGCAAAACACTATGTCATTAAATAAAATTTATCAAGAACAAATTCCTCATACTGCTACAACACATAATTTATTTATTTATTATCATTATATTACTTACACAAAATTATAATTTATGTAAAGTTGCTTTGACTGTCTAACTAAGGCTATTTACCCCGTTCTAAAACAGTCAAAAAAATATAAAAAACAGCAATCAATTTATAGAAACAGTTATAAAGATACAGGACAAAGTGAAAAACAAAGTAAAAAATGGAGTAAAAACATGGTAAAAAATGTAGTAAAAACAAAGTAAAATTGTAGTAAAAACAAAGTAAAATTGTAGTAAAAACAAAATAAAAATGTAGTAAAAACATAATAAAAAATTTAGTAAAAAAAACGTAGCAAATTAAAACTACATTAAAACTAAAACAATTAAATTAAAACTACATTAGTCTAGATGAAAGAGACTCTTACGCTGTCTGAAAATGTGGCCAGTATAATAATAAATACACGCCACAACAACCCAGATAAACATAACAAGCTACGAAACTACTTTTTCATAAATTTAACTTATCAAATATTTAATCATATAACAGAAAAATCCTCCATGGGAGTATAAAGGGTTTTTTATTATTTTATTGAGTCCTTGAGACATAGACGTGTCCCGCGATATTTAAAAAGGATTTCTTTTTGAATTATGGCAGGATGCGTACGACATCCTTTGCATGCGAATGTACAAAATGGCTTTTTGATTTGTGTGGTACCATGTCAGTACTAACCGAGGATAGAAGGAAAAGTAAGACCCTTTGATCTTTCGTTTTTCATTCGTTTCACGAAATGTTATTTAAATCAGGAGAATTCAAACTAAAATATGTAATGTAAAACGTGATTATAAACGTAAAATTTTCGTTTTGATTGTAATATTTCGTATATTCGTATTTTAATGTATTTAAATTTGCTTATCTGAATAAGTCGCTCAGTTGTAATTGTGCTTTTAAAATACGGGTACACGTTGTTTTGCGCCGGGGTTCCGTTTCGAGAGACACCGGTGTAAAAAAAATCGGCGTAAAATAAACACAAATATAATGAAAGGTTCCATGTCAAAATTCTAAAAACAATCTAACGTTTAAATTTATTTCAACAGAGAGGGAAAAAGTTTTCGAGAAGAAATTAGGAAGTCTAGGCATTTACAGGGCTTATGACCTGTCATTGGCTGGTTTAAGTGGCCACTTTACACACTGTGTGACATTCGCCATTCTGCCCATGTTTGAACATCCACATTTCCTTAACTCTTCCATCTGTTGACTTTTGTGAAGTGAAAGAGCTGAAACCTTTATCACGTGGGTGAGATTCATCCGGCTGAACCAAATCACCTACTAGGCAACGCCTGGAAACAATTTTCCAATTTTTATACTTCTTCTTTTACCAGGTAGTAATTCAACAATGTTTGATTATGTCCAAATGCTTGCAGACTGGCTGGATTTCCTCCCTAGGGAGTTGTTCATATTTAAATTTATTTCAACAGAGAGGGAAAAAGTTTTCGAGAAGAAATTAGGAAGTCTAGGCATTTACAGGGCTTATGACCTGTCATTGGCTGGTTTAAGTGGCCACTTTACACACGTCATAAGCCCTGTAAATGCCTAGACTTCCTAATTTCTTCTCGAAAACTTTTTCCCTCTCTGTTGAAATAAATTTAAATATGAACAACTCCCTAGGGAGGAAATCCAGCCAGTCTGCAAGCATTTGGACATAATCAAACAATCTAACGTGTTTATTTAATACATAAAACATAATTTGCTTTATACATTCAATATAAATTAAAAATGTCAACAAGATTTTGATTTGTCCAAATTTTTGTAGACCAGGACTGGATTCAACTCCCTGAGGAGCTGTTTATATTAACATATTACAACAGAGATGAGGAACATTTAAGAGAAGGTAATATAGAAGTCCAGGCATCTACAGGGCTTATGACCTGCAATGGCTGGTTTAAGTGGCCACTTTACACACTGTATAACATTCACCATTCTGCCTATATTTGAACATCTATATTCCTGGTGAATGTTATACAGTGTATAAAGTGGCCACTTAAACCAGCCATTGACAGGTCATTAGCCCTGTAGATGCCTGGACTTCTATATTACCTTCTCTTAAATGTTCCTCATCTCTGTTGTAATATGTTAATTATAAATGTATTTAATAGATACAGTTTAAATTCGTTTACAAAATAAATAATAATCTCTTAATATATATTTTTTTTAACAATAAATACTAACTTACCATTCGTCGGTACTAAATTAAATTCTCACAATTTTTTGAAAAAAACATCCAACTTCATGGCTTTGACTGTTGCTTTCCGTCTTGCAGAATTAAAGCATAAACTAGGAATAATATTTTAATATTCTTTTAATTTAAATCATAACAAAAAAATAAAAAATCATACCTATTCATTTTTATTAAAAACTGACTGGGAAATAATTTCACATTACACAGTAGGCTGCTCGCGTACACGGTAATATAATAAAACAATGTGTAAACGTGTGTCTGCGATTCGAACCGCAGCGCCTACTGTCGTCTGGTGTCGGTCAAACCGGGGAATCCCACGCCGGCACCAACCGGCGTAATTGTAAATCGGCGTAAATCGAACTGGCGTAAAACGAAGTGTACCTTTAATTGTGTTTTACTATATTAAATTTTACAAATCAACTAGTAAATCTCAAACCTATAAATATAAAAGGTCTTGAATTATAATAAATATACCTTTTATGAGGTTTCTGGATTTAATTTAATGTTTTATATGTACTAAATTTCACCTTTTTTTTTTTTCAGGAAAAGTAAATTGATTTCTGTATTAAAATTTTATAGAAATATTTATTTTTAAACATCACAGTTTTCTAATCCACACTCATTGGTACATTGAGTACTACATTGGCAAACCAAATACAGTGTATCTTAATCACACGATACATGATGGTAAGAAGATTAGCCTCTTGCTTGAGCCGATTTCCTATTTCAGGATTTATATCTGAGGGTTGAGAGCACAAAGGATTTTTTTTTCACACATAACCGTACTATTTACATGCCTGCACATACAGCAATTGAATTTTTTGTTTATTTTAAAATTTATTTTATTTATTAAATATGACTATGTAAGTCTATTCATACTGAAAATTCATTTAATTGTATAATCTAGGACTGAAGTTATCCTAATTTCATAATGGCTCAAACTAATATTATGTTGGCCTCCGTGAGATACTGGCTAAGATGCTTACCTCACGCACGGAAGGCTTCAGGTTTAAATCTCAATAAAATCACAAAAAGTAAATCAGAGTTTTCTCAAGTCTGGGTGTTTCATGCTTTTAATCACCACTGTAGTTGAGCTTTCTGGTCTGTTGTGGTAAAAAAAATAATGAAGAAAATCTATTATTTTCTAAGATATATAGGAATAAAATAACTTTGTTTCATGAACCACATTTTACTGACGCAACCAACTAGTTTCGGCAAATACATGTTGCTCTCTTTGGGGTTATCCATATAATAGCTTTAGTAAAGTTATTTTATAATGTGTATAATGTTTAGTTGCCGAAACTAGTCAGTTGTGAATTCAAATTTTGCCACTTTTGGAGACAGCCAAAATATTTCATTTAAAATTTTCTGATATACCTAAATATGTTATAAATTTTTTTCATATGTGTTTGAATTAACTTAAATTTTACAAAAAAATCGTAGTATTTATTATTCAGAGCAGTTGTTGAGATATAAATAAATTAAGTGAAATTTGCAACGCCACCGGTTATATCACAGGAACGAGCGGGTTAACATCGTCTATATATTGTACCTGTCCAAGACACCCTCTAAGCCTTTTGGTTCAATTGAATGCATCGAAGAAGCGAAGAAACCTCAATTTTTCCTTTCTTTCGAATATTTTTTTTAGAGAGAAAAATGATAAATCCTTTCCTAAGTTGGTTCCACAAGAATTCTACTAACGGACTACATAAATCAAACTGCCGAACAGCGGAACTAATTCCACTTTTTATTGACTTGTTTTCCTTTACCGAACAATGGAAAGTGAAAAGTGGAAATTCTGTTTGAAAGAATCGCGTCTTTTGGACGTGTGTTCAGTTTTAACTCAAGATAAACACGTTTCTGAAAAGGGGCTTTTTATAACGATTTCTTTGCGTCTTTCTTATCTCCTGTTACCGTTTACAAAATGTTTCTCCAAACTTGTTTTCAGATATGTGAATTTTTGGTATTTATGTTTTCTGGTTTACGTTATAAATATTTTAGGAGAACAGACAAAAACAACAATTTCTCAAGTAACACACCATATTTCTTTTTTTTTATGTTTTCATATTTAATATGTTTGAATTCCGTCGAATTCATCTTAGAACCGAAAACGGGTTTTCAAAATTTTTTCAAAAAATATAATTCTAAAATTATTTATCTTTAAATAAATAATTTCTCTGTACGTATGTTAACACCGTACTCCTCCTAAACGGCTTAACCGATTTACGTGCGGTTTTCAGAGAAATATAGATCTTTAAGCTGTGCGTGTTCGTAGATATTATAATTTTCAATCGAATTTGTAAAAAAAAAAGTACGGAGCATAAATGCTTTATTCATCAATCTACCAGAATTGCATTCAAGGAGAATGCATTTGCAAAAAAATGGAAAGATGTTGTCTTTTTGTGTATAAAAAAAAAAGTTTTTGAATATTTACTAACAGCATTTGTTTTTTGTGGATTTCAATCAGATTATTTCCTTAAATTCCTTATAATTTCTACCGATTTAATTCTTTTTATTAGATTTTTGGTAACGCTAAAATAATATTAAATTCAATACATTTTTAAAAATCGTATTCCTACATGAGTACACAACTTTGTTGGTGAGATGACAGGAGTTTGACGTTTGCAAAAAGAATGCCATATTTGAAAAAAATATTATTTTATGTTTTGGAATTCAACCATAAACAAGTACCTACTTAAATTCAATATTTTTTGAAAATCAACAACTTTTAATTTTGGAATTTAATCACAAACAAGTAACCTAGATGAAAAGTATTTTTCCAAGATGATAGCAGGCAATCCAACATTCGAACAGGACAACGTCTGTTGGGTTCGCTAGTTTAAATATAATTTCAAAGAAGTTCTGATTACCTACCGGAAAATTGACAAGAACTGATTAACATGTCATTGTATCACTGGTTTATATATATATTTGTTGCAAATTACGTTATTTACGGTTCTCTATAAGTTTGTAAAAATAACGTTATAAAGGATGTGAAAATGTTAAAAAAACCTGTTTGAGGACCAAAGCACTATTAATTAACTGAAAAATGGAAAAACTTCAAAGGGTATTCCCATTTCCCGAGTTTTCTAATAAAGTTGTTTTCTCCCACCTACTTTGTTAAACCTTCAGTCTGGCTTTGTCTTTAAATAAGCGCCGACTGATATAATCTTGATGTAAAATCTCTGTAAGCGGTGAAGCCATCAATAATATAAGGTATGCAGATGACACCGTTTTGATTGCAGATAATATACAAGACCATCGAGAACTGCTTGATGAAATTGATTCCGTCGGTGAAAGTATTGGTTTAAATATTAATGAAAACAAAACATGACTCATGACTTTTAGCCAAGTGAGTCATCTAAATGTAAATATCTAATTTGAGAGTCTTAATATCAAAAGAAGGGAACAGTTCTAATACTTGAAAAGTATCATCACTGAGAATCTTGACCTCGGCACTGATATAAAATGCAGAATAGGAGTGACCCGAATAACATTAGACAAAATGAATAATCTTCTTTGTGACGATAATATAAACATTAAGTTCAGATAACGAATTGTCAAATATTATAATAATGGTCAGTCTTACTGTTCGGTGTATTAAAACCACCTTAAAGTATTTTAAATATGGATCCACTTAAGAATATAAAGAATATCTTGGACCCATATGATAACCAACGATGAAGTATTACGTAGAGCCAATACAAATAGAGAACGGTTTATCGCCGTTTAGCTCCATAAAATTTCGTATTTTAAAGATTCGAAATGTGGAGGAGGTGTTTCGCAGTTGTTAGGATAGGAAAGCATTTTTCCAAGTGGTCGTCAACATCGGAGGAACCCGAAATGACACGTAAAGAAGAAAAATGATGCTCTGACCTACAATATAATATTACTACAGCAGTTTGTCTCATACGGGATTCTTCCAACTTGCTGTCCAAATATTTTCATGATTTGCTGCCTCGCTGAGATGATGGTTTTAACTGTGTTTTTGACAATTAAGTAGTTGAGCGAGACGACTTATTTGTAAATATAATGACTAATAAATAGTTTTGTGGTACAAGAAATTGCAATTTCGACCACTTAAATACTTCAAGAGAGCTTTAACCCGAGTATTACATTTAATTCACACCCGAGGGCTCCCGCCGTCCTGGAAGACCGTCGATGACGATCTTTTAGTCTTGTTTCGTGGAACTAAGGGACGCAGGCTTGGCGATACAGAATCACAAGCGCTTGCGAAGACGATTAGTTCTTTATTGCCAAAGAAAGAGCTTTTGTCACCTACGGTAATGAAGATTAATTGAAATTTCAATAATAATAATGATAGAAAATGTAAGGTTAAAAATATTAAGATAATCAGTTCACAGGCGTGGGTCGTCGGTTGTCACTGTAAGGTGGTTCTCTGTGCTGAATAAATGGAAACATATTCCTACATGTCAAACATGCAAACCATCACGACGATTTCCGTAGGGATACGCAAAAATTGGATAGGATAGTATAAAACGCCAGATCACGCCGTCTTCACACCCGGACCTCACTTTCTCTTAATTCATACATATCCTTATGCACGTAGACTGAATTTTACGAATTTTGACATTTCCATCTTCAAGTATTTGTTGAATTTGGTCGGGCTATGTCTTTCTCGGTTTTTATAGTTTTCTACATCCATCAATATTCGACAACAGTGTTTATTGATTAAACGGCACAAGTCCCTTTTACAATATAACATATAATAAAATAATGAGTTAGATATACACAAATTTATAAAAATACTAAAACATGCGTTTAAAAATAACAAGAAAAACACGTAAATACATTAATGTATTTCGGCATATAAAATAAATAAAAAAGTCGGTATATGACCACTAACCGACTTTGATTATCTACCGGCTTCGAGACGTGCCCGTTTTTTTAGCACATGCAAATATTATAACCCACTTTCACCTTTACATGTCATTTATTTTTTATGTATTATACATAGTATTTACGAAAAATTACACTAATAATAGGGAAATGCAACCACCACCGTGTCCGAATATTCACTGTAGGTAAATTTTAGTATTTGCATGGTGGTAAAGCAAATTTTCTGACGAAGAGACGGGTACGTCTCGAAATCGACAGACACAAACAGTGAGTAAGTGGTTGTTTATAAATATTTACTGGCATTTCTTGTTTCTACAATTGAAAAACTTGAAAATATTTGTGTTTCCATTTAGAACTAACATCAGATCATTAACAAAATCAGCTTTTAAAATAATACGTGTGTCGTGCAAATTGATCTCGGCTATCGATGAATTTCAAATAAAAAATTTAAAGAAGGGAAAATATTAAAATAATGTTTTTTTGGTCTACCCACACTAACGTTTCACCGCACCGCAGAATATCTGAAATATTCAAAATATTGCTGACTCTAGAATCTAAAGTCTAGATGTTACTTAACGACCATTACACTTACTAGACGCCTTGGCAAGGATTTCCAGGACGAATTTTACATAAAGCTAACTGGAAAAAAGAAGCAGGATCTCAATTCAATTACTAAAATATTTTTGAAGTTACTCGGATTTATAGCCTACAAGATGATGAATGTGTGAGAAAAAAACTGATTTATATTGGGGATTGCGACACTTTTCTTGTTTTATTATACTTAAGGGTACCATTTTATACTCTGTAAGCTGAAAGTTTGTGCTGAAATTTGGGGGCATTTGAGTTATTGGGTCCTAAGTCAGATTTGAAATTCTCGTAGCCTTGAACAAGATAAAGCGAAGGGGAGTGTTATGTGAAATGATTTTAAACCTTTCTTTCTTCAAGTTGTTAGCTGTAAAAACTTGTACAAATCGATTTGGAATGTAAGGGGATGAAGCGTCTACCCTTCGGTAACCCTCTTATAATGTTTTCAGTAGTTTTTGCCTCTTCAACATATTGTTTTCGAGGGTCAGAAGTGTTACATTTGTTCGTTGAGTTTTAGAACAAACAAAAATACAAGAGTAAAAAATTCTAAATATCAAAATTGAATCTTCTTGATTTCCAAAAAAAAAAATTTTTGAAGAAATATTCATTTGTATTTGTTTGCGAAAAGGGATTTTGTTGAGGAGTGGACGAGATGTGAAGAATACCTCGTCCTAGAAAGAGGAAAACTTAGAGGTTGCGCAACTCCACTAACCTGCTGATGATGAAGCGCGACGTGTGCTGGAACCTTGGTGAAGCTAGCGGTCGTGAGACGTCGGCACAGCTTGTATGAAGCTGGCTTTACTCGGTTGATGTTAGTTTATTTCGGCACTCACACGTATAATTATTGTTACACGGAGTGCGCTAGGAAATGGAAGGACGGGTAGGTAGACTAGGTAGGTATCGATTAGGCGGAGAATTGGTCGAAACAAGTTTAATGAAAAAGTTAAGGAAATACTACTAATCAACAGTGTTTTAGTGTGTCCAAATATTTGAAGACAGGCTGGATTTCCACTCCAGGCAGTTATTTAAATTCAAATTTGTGGCAACTGAGAGTAAAAACATTTTTGAGGAGAGAATATGGAATATCTTATTCAAAATATTGAAACAATCGTAATTTTATTTTGTTCTGTTGTAAGATCACAGCTAGAGTATGCATCTGCAGTTTAAAATCCTGTTTATTTCTGCAACTCAGATGATCTTGAACGAGTACAGAGAAAGTTTTTAAAATATATATAATTTAAACTAGGTCTACCTGTGTCAGAAATAAATTATAAATCCCCGATGACTGCTTTAAATTTACCATTACTGTCAAGCAAAGGGACAATAAATGACATCTTGTTAATTTTTAAATTATTAAATAATAAAATAGATTGCCCCGAACTGTTAACTTTAATAAACTTTCGTATTCCACATAGACCAACAAGATTGAACTTTATGTTTTACAGTCATCATCATGGTACTAATTTTTCATTAAATTCGCCGATTATTCACATGCAGCGACTTGCAAATCAATACAGTGATGATTAAGATTTATTTTATACCACGCCGCTGATGATCAAGTCCTGTGTTTTGAAAAAGAATTAACAATTAAAAATTCAAAAATTATTAGTTCTTAACTTTTGTTTTAACTCTTTACTCTTGTGTGAATGATTATTTTTTAAATGAATTATTGTTTAATATTAATATTTATATTAAACCACGAAGAAAACATTTTAACTTTCCTTTTAAAGCAGTTTCTTTTGTTTTTCTTTCTTCCTCTTTTTTTAAAAACTGCTATTTAATATTATTTACCTTTCTTTTATAAATCTAAATTTTTATTTTTGTCACAAATGTAATATTTCTTTTTTTTATATAAATACTGTTTACCATTGTATACTGTTCTCGATGTTTAAGTTCTTTTTTAAATATAATGTTATATTTTCTTTTCACTGGTTTTATTATTATTATGTAAAAAGTTCGTGAAACCTTTAATAAATAAAAAAAATGCAGAAATACGTGAGTGTTCTCTTAATTAAAGGGAAAAATGTAGTAAACCGCATTAAAAACTCAAAATTGTCAAATTTAGACTTACGAGATCTATCGACATTATTCATTAAATTTATTTTTTTCTTTCCAGATATAGCGTATGGTCTACGCGCCCTGCGTATAGCAGTGCCAAGGGCTGTTTTAGGTGGCGGGCGTGCCACCCTCGCCTGCACCTATGACCTGGAGGGGGCGCTATTGTACTCTATCCGCTGGTACCGCAACATGGTTGAGTTCTACCGCTTCGTCCCTAAGGAAGAACCGCCTACCAGAGTGTTCCCGTTCTCGGGAATCAATGTAGACGTAAGTATTCTTTATAAACTTCAAACTTTACATCTGAATTGATTCATGAGGATATAAAAATATACATAAAAAATATGTAATAAGATGAAAAAGTATAAAATAAAGGCACACATTAAATTAAATTTTAGTTACAATGTACATAAAATGAGCATCAAATAATTTAACTTGCAAATAACCTAGGACTAACAGAAAAAGAAAGAATTTTGTCCATACAGCAATAAATTCACTTTCTAATGACCTTAAAAATATATTAAACACATACGTACTTGAAAAACACCCAAATAAAACAGTTCTTTCAGCCCGTGTGACGAGTAATATGTGATGTTATTTTATCGACTTTTTATTAAAACTATTGTGTCATAATATACTATATCCCCTTATACCAGCACTTTTGCTGATTGGGAATATTTCGTACGAATAAAATATGCAATGTAATGTAATATGAAAAGATACAAACGATGTATTTTGTCACAAATGAATAAATCTAATCTTTATTCTTGAACTAAAGGAATAATATGAATTTTTTTTTTGAACTTTCGTACTTAAGAAATTATTTTTTCATAAACAATGGATCTCAATCGACAATCGACTCACAAAATTTATTAAAAATATGTTGTCATCTTACAATATTTATTTATTTACAGACGTTGTCTATTTAAACAATTCATATGGTATTAATATAACAATATAAGAATTGTTTGAAATATTTAAAAATAAGAAAGAAGCATTGACAAAACATAAGGGACATCAAGACAAGATATGAACTATTTATTTAGTGCTCGTTTAAATCGTTGTAAACTTAAATCAAAAAAGTCCAGATCTTGTCTTGAGTTAACAATACGACTAAAAGGGGTCATTGGAGAATTAAGGCCATAGTTTGTTCTATGCTGATCGATGAACAGTACTTCATTTTTTCTCAACCTTCGAGTCGGAATATGGAATTTCACATATCCCAGTAATGATGGCACATCGATTATACCATTTAGTATGCCAAACACATATATGGAGTCAATATTAGTTCTACGTTTTTGTCGACTAGACATATTTAGCATTGACTATATCAGCATATAAATAGTTACTTCTTTAAAATAATATGTTTATTCCACTAAATAGATAATGTGTATTTAGTGAAATAATTTGATTTTATTGAAATACGTTTAAAACTTGTCTTACAAAAATGATTTATAAAGACGAGAGGGATTTGCTCCAAAACAAACATACCAGTCAGAAGCCGGATGCTGTCAAAGTCAAAAACAAACTTGTCAGTGTTATGCTGATTACCGGCGTATGCAAAAAAATACGTTTAAAAGGGGTTGCAGTTATATAACAAAAATGTCTTTGCTTTTGAATTTCGATAAGTATGAAAGTGAAAAAATCCCGGAATAATAGGGTTAAAAATATTTTTAGTATGTATAAATAATTGTGGACAAACCGGATTTCACTCCCTAGGGAATTGTTATTACCTGAATTTATTACAACAGACGGAAAACATTTTTGAGAGGGAATATGGAAATTGAGGCATTTACATGATATTTGTCTGTCATTAGCTTATTAAGTGGCCACTTTCCCTTCTCGAAAATGTTTCCCATCTGTTGCAATATGTACATTTACATTTTATTTACTAATGTTACATTGATTTAATATGGTTTTAGAACTATTGTTACCCATCAAATGTGTGTTTTTTTGGTGTCTAGGGGAATGAAGAATACATTTCTGTTTGTGAAATAGAACTAGAACCCTGGATGAAAGTTTATGACTCAATGGCTACTCTCAGTAAAATATCTTAAAGTAGTAAATCAATTGGGTATAAAACCACCACCTGGTGCAGTGGTTAGCAAGAAAGCCTCATATACTTATGGTTTCGGGTTCGATTTCTGGTAAGGTCGTTTTTTTTTTTGTTTTAATTAGTTTCACACTGCAACATTTACCTTTATGCTATGGTTTCAGCTCTTTGACTTCACAGAAATCAACTGTTGGAAGAGCTGAAGAAATATGTATGTCCAGATATGAGCGGAATGGTGAATGTTGCACTGTGTCTTAAATCAACCAATAACAGGGCGTTAGTTCAGTAATGCTTAGACTTCAATGTTCCTTTTCTCTGAATTATTTTCCATCTCTGTTAAAATATGTAATGTCACACCTATACCCATTTTTTCAAGTTGCTATAAGTATTATTTGAAGATCTAGCAGAATAGTTGGCTCTGGCATAGTTCACTTCTAATAAAACATTTGCTCAACATTCTATCATGTACGAAAATTGATCCTATGCTTCAAAGTTCTTCCACTTTTTTGTTTCAATTTATGAAACAACTGGGCATTAGACTTTTTTTAACGAGTCGCTAGCATTTATGGCCTTGCGGTTACAAGAGGAGATTTCATTCCTTCATACCTTAAGAAAAGCTTAATTCATATCGTTTTCTGTTAGAAGAAGTTTTCAAAGGAAATGTAAGGAGTAATTAAAAATAAAATCACAGGGACAACAATTGTCACTTTGCCTCACCTTGGCAAAGTTTAAACCCAATGAATCGTAACAATTTGCTTTACAAACAGTTCTACCGGAATCTCTTGGCGTGGGAAATTCCGTAGCGAGAATAATAAAAAGTTCACTCATTTTTACTATACATATTTCCTAGCCGCAGTGAAGCTTTATATTCCTTCTTTTCCCAGTTTGGGGCAGAAAAGTCGGTAAATAAAATATTTCAGGCATTGGGTGTGTCGCCTATTTCTCTTGCGCTTTTTCCCAGTAAACATTTTATCGTACCATTGGCGTGCATAACCTACCAAATGATATTGAAATTCATTGCAATACAGAAGGATAAAATCTTTAAGAAGGAAATATGGAAGTTTAGGCATTCACAGGGCTAATGACCAGTAATTGGCTGGTCTAAATCTCCTTTCCCGGTAATGTGTAGCCAGTACACATTGCATCTTAGAACTTTTGTGCCCCTGTAAATACAATAAATACTTGTTCAAGATTTTCAACATTTTTTTGATAAACATTTACGTATCAATTTAAATAATGTATTCTTTAATAATAAATGCTAACTGCTACAAAAAAGGCAATTTATCAGAAATCGGAGAAAAATCACGTCAATGGAGGATTGTCTCGAAATAGTATTTACGTCTGACTCTAGACATACAAGTGAAAAAAATAATTTCACGCGTAACACTGGTGGGACTGTATCACTCTTAAGAAAACCCCAGTTGCTCTCGGAACTCCACTAAGGGTGATGTATTTGCTCGCACAGTGAACGTTAGTAAATGTTTTTTTTTATAGTTTTTTAGCGATTATATTAAAAACATTATCTCCTTTGACTTCAAAAGTGGCCGCTTAATGTTGTCAGACCGCAAAAAATTATAATAACACAAATAAAACATAATTTTAACACAAATATAAGTTAATATTGCGCTATGTTATATAGTGTTTTACCACAAAAAAAATATTTTGCTGGCTGGACTTTTAGACAAACGTAAAAAAAAACATTTATTAATTAAGTAAATTTATACCATTTAACATTAAAATAAGGCTTATTAATAGAAAGCCTAGAAACAATTCGACTACTTTTGCTAGTTGCGCAAGTGGTTGGTAGGATTGAGTGGTTTGTGGCAGGATAGACCGCCAGTTCATGAAAATCCACCTATCCTACCCATCCTGTGATCTCTCAACTTCCCATTTTTATTTATTCTCCTCGTAGCTATAGCTATGGGTAGCTACGGTTGCTATAATAACAATTTTCCATATATATAGCAACTTACAACAACAATCACGTTTTTTCCTTCTTGATAATTTGTATTGTCAACAACCGCATGAATAATATTTTATCTGCCCGCATCCACTCGTACTTTAATCATCTGCCCGCATCTGCACACTTTTACATTCTTTGACCGCCGCACCTCTATATTTATCTATATATTTCCCGAATAACTGTAGTAAAAGTGCAGTGTTCACTGAGAAAGAGAAACACTACCCAAAAGCCAGGAGTTGGAGATTAAGCATACGGATTCCTGTCCTTGATCCCTTTTCCTGACTTCCTAAGGGTAGGATTTTGATCTGCTGTAGTTTGTTTGGCCGCATACTGTTTTTGTCGGCATCTGCCATTATCGCGCAAACGCATATTTTCTCACCTCGCAAAAAATTAACACAGATCAACGATTCAGTCAAATAATACCCACGCAAATTTATAATCGCCACCCCACTTGCAATACTAACAAAATGTCCTTCTTGTTTTATTTCACAAACTGACTGACGGTAAAATAATCGAATTCTCAAATAATATTATTGTGATCCCACTCTATTCCCATTTAATCCCAGTTTGAAACTTTAAAACGACACCTCACGGCATACTTCAATTTTAATCGGCATTTGCGTACTAAGCGACAGCTACGGAGTAACTAATGGCAAAAATGTAAAACTTCTAATTTATAAGTAGTTTAGTCAGCTTCCGCTTAATGCGCGTACGTGGTTTCTGGACTTTTATCATTCTTTGGCTTTACTAAAAAAACCTTTGCACGTGAAGCCGTAATATCGTATTACCTTAAGCAAAATACAGAATATTCTAAAATTCAGACATTAAAAAAAATAATAAGACATGCTTCCTTTTCTGGAATGCAAGATTACTATAGTAAAATTTAAGCCTCACAAAGTAAATAAATTAAAAATCATAAATACGCCGGTCATATAACTAGCGTGCACTCCCGTTAACTGCCAATAACCAAATGATTGAATGAATTTATTTTTTTGTTTTTGTCACTTTCAGACAAATACCGGCCTCAGAACATGGTCTCTGTGCTCCTTTTTATAAGTTCTATGTGCTCTTTCACAATTTAACGTAGTTATGCAGAAAGCAGCTAGCCATAGAAAAGTGAAACTGAGATAATAACCGCTTTGTAAATTGAGTGAATAAACAAATCTACACAACAGTTTGAATGTTTTTGACTTTAACAAATGATAAACAATGAATATATTAGTTTCTTTTATATAACATACAAGAATCTTATTATATGTTTGACCAGTTATAATATTTTTTTTAATTCGTTAAAATTTTTCTGGTGCTGTGGGTGTTTTCAGCAAATTAAGAAATGCCATTTTTGTGATGGACTCCATTTTCAAAAGGTGATTAAAACAATGTTCTGTATGAAAACGGTCTTGCTGTTTTTAGCATGACATAGAATTGACCTTACTGCACCCGATAACTTCAATATCTAATTTTTTCAGAATTGTGGACTGGCTGCTTTCTGCAAAACTACGTTCAATTATTAATTTTACTTCATAACATTAAGATAAATACAGTTTGTATTAAAATCCAGCATATTAATCAAAATTTTACTTTGTGAATCCGATGTTAAAATGTCCGGTTGCAGATTACAAAAATACGACATGATTGTTTAAATAAATACGAAAGACATATCAAGTCTTGTATCCTCGTGTTAGACCACAGCCCCACAAAAGTTAACAAAGATTGAGCTTTTAGAAAAATCACGCCGCGCCCTTGTTTTGTTCTCAACTTTCTTAAAAGGTGAATAAAACAGTTTGCCCTTTAAGTCTACACTGCCGTGAATGAAAAGAGCCCTATTAGGAATCGACGGCAAGTTTTTTTTTTGGGATGAAAATAAATTAAGAATCGTGAGGGGATGGATTAAAGTAGGCCGCCTATAAAAAGCCCTTTGGAAAGTAAAAACAAATGCTCCAAATGGTTTTGCAGGACATTAACTCGGAGACCTTTGTTCTTATCGGGTTTCGTAGAATGAATTTGGAAATGAATAAATTTCTGTAAAATACTATTTGCAAGGCGGCGCGGCGGGGTTGTAAGCAACTTATTCAAAATTCTAGACAGCATCCGAATTAAAGTATGAACAAATAAAAGCCTATTACGTTTCAAGGATTGTAGCCAAAATTCTATCTCTAAAAGGAAAATTTTATTTACATTTTTACGATAGCGATTTTTTAAAATTTAATAATATACCCTAAAAAAACCGTATCGAAAACAACGAAAGAAAACTATTATTTTGTTATCTTTGTCTGTGTCCGAGTGAATGAAAAATACAGTTCTGTGTGTGTAATAGGGCCAGAATTCAGCACGGGTGTTTTCGACTGGGTGGCTGATCTCCGGTAAAAATCCCCGAAAAGAAAATCGATTGAGTATAAATCCGTCTCGTAATGTAGTGGTTGGCACGATTGCGGACCATGCTTTAGGTCAAGGGTTCGATTCCTAGAACGGTTGGCATGACATCCATTTTTAAAGTGATTTGAGAATGAAGCGTATGGCTGTATATCATATCTTCCTGTAAAGGATGATCGAAATACGCTGCATTTAATTTGACAATTCAGTATTCTATGCACCATTGGGTGCTGATGAGGGATTCAATGATTAAATTAAGTTATAGTATCACTTATGGTACTCTTCCGAGTTATTAAATAATTAATTGGTTTGGCATTTACTTAATGGAATCAAATTTTAAAAATAATGTAAAAAATGCGCTTTGTATTTTTACGCCACACACGAGTTTACCCTTTTCGGGCATAGACGTAAAAAAATTGCGAATTCTGTAGGAAGTACCAGAAACTCATCATCATAATTCACTTTCCACACCTAATGGTGCATAGGATACTGCATTGGCACACCAATCGCAGCGCATCTAGATCATTTTTGTTACATAAAGGTAAGATAATCTGTCAAGCTTCAGGTCCAGGAACTATGAAATATTTTAGCATAAAAACACCCTTTCATATCACCCATGTCGTGAATCGAACCTGAAACCTTTTGTGTGGTAGGCAAACGCGCTGACTATTAGCGGAAACGCTATAAGTACGACTTCAAAAACGTCAAAAAACTTTCTAATTTATGTACTCAGGGTTTATACATAATAACAATTTCAAATTGTAAAGTGGAAAAAAACTTAGTAGCTAATGTGTTTTTCATTGATTTTTCAGGGTTGCATTTGACTAAAATGCATATATTGAAAAATTCGGAGGGTGTTGTTTTTTTGTTTTTGTAAATTTAATAAGTTTGTATTTTAACAATTATAAACATCAATTATTTTTAATGGATACTTAATTGATTAATTTCCTTAGAATTCCTTAATTTCTACACATACATTTTATTTTAAAGAATTTTTAGTAATGCTTAAATAATTTTTACTGATATTTGATACATTTTTTAAACACGGATTCTTACACAAAATGCACCACTGTTGATAAGTAGCGCAAAGTTTGACATTTGCAAAAAGAACTCTATATTTGAAAATGAATAATTTTATGTTTCGGAACTAAACGATGAACAAGTACCTAGGTACCTAATAAAATAAAATATTTGCATATCAATAGTTTTTAGTTTTGGAATTCAATCATAAACAAGTACATAGGTACCTACTTATAAATGATTTTTTTTTCTTTTATCTGAACAGTTTTTGCACGCTTTCACGACACAATCAAGCATTATTCTTTGCAATTATTTTGCTTTCAAAATAAATGTTAAGGTCACGTCAAAACACGGCTGACGGTTAGAGAATGCCTAAATTAGCACTTGGCCTGAGTTGAGTGTCATAATTTTAGAAGGCAGTCTGACTTTTCTTTATAACACGTATTTTCTGCATGGATTATGGCACTAGAGTAGTGATTTTTCCACGATTTTGATTTGAGCACAATGATGCCACTGAGCCAATTACATAGGGAGGTAAAATAAAAAAAACTAGCGCTTATTACGAACATATAAATAGCTCAAAAAAGGCTAAAATAAATAACGTGTGTCTTTATTAACGAAAAACGTTTGTTTAACCAGTTAACAACAGGCAAGCCAACGTACGGGTAGGACCTCGTCTGTCGGGTCCACTTGTTGTAAATAAATACAATGCCAAAAAATAATTTAGAACAGCATACCCGTGAAAATCCACTAAATATAATTTGATAATTTTACCTAGGAGTGACTATCAGGTCAAAAAAAATCGTTTAGGATTCCGATTCTAAAATATTTCACATACATTCTTTAATATTTCATAAACATTCTGGTATAAATACTAATATTCAATTATATTTTAAAGCCAGATAAATTTCACCTACATCAATTAAGATTTCAGCTCTTTTACTTTAAAAAAAGCAACAGATGAAAAAAAATTAAACAGTACGTATTTTCAAAATGGTGAATGTTACACAGTATGTAAAGTGGTCAATAAACCAGTCAATGTCAGATCATAAGCCCTTCAATGCCTAGACATCGTATCCCCTTCTAAAAAATGTTTTCCCTCTCTGTTGCATCAAATTTAAACACAAAGTTTATCATACTACCAAATTTATTGGGTCCTCACGTTCTTGAGAATCTGATTTTATAAATTAATATTCATATTATTGGAAAAAGATTTTTTTTAAATGCCTTTGCCGCTGTAAATTTTAATCAAATATCATTGAAATAGTTTTTTTCACTGACTTTTGGTATTAAACGAACTTATTTTTCCACCCTAATAAATATCACCTTAAAACATCAGTAGAAAATATACAAATTTAAATGAATACATTTGACACGCTTGCTGAACCATTTCTTTGTGCATAAGTCGAAACGAATTCCCTTTGTTGAATTCTACTTTATGGAAGAAATATTTCGCGAAAATGACTTTTAATACTGTTCCCAAACGCAAACAATTATCTACGCTTATTTTCTAGTTTAATCAAAGAAACCCTTTGCTAACATCCCCAAATTACTCGACTTCACAATTTCCGTTACTTTTTATGCTAATTCCAGTCTCCAATATAAGCTGAATAAATATTTATTTTGCGTCAAAGTTATGTCTCTACAAAAGGGGACGAAAACTGATTTAAAATTTAAACTAGAAAGGATGGGATACTGCAAAAGTTCAAAGGGGGATGCGAGATGGAGTTTTGTGTAGCTTTTTCAATTATTTATAAAATGTAAATCTATTGATAGGCTGCGCAGTAAAGGTAATAAATATGTGAAAAAATAAAGTCACATCGTCCATACCAATCGCGTAAATGTAAATTTGAATAAATTGTGTACAAAAACTTTTTATTACACAGAATTATTTCAATTAAGGATCAATAATGTACCAGCAATAAATCAAATTCATATAGTATCTCATAGTTTCAACGGTCTTCATAATGGTATAGTCATATTATGTAACTGTGAAAAAATTGGTGCAGTTAATAAATATGTTTATTAAAACATTACGATTGATATTTTTTTTAAACGGGATAAAAATAATACCAAATCATGTAAAAGATTAAGGAAAGTTGTAGGCAGCAAGTTAAAAATAAAATATTATGTTCCAATAAAAACATAAAGACTTATTTATCAATCATTAGCGGAATCAATTATTAGGTATGGTATTACTAGTTGGGGCCCTTCTTGTAAAACCAACATTAAAAAATTCAATCTTTACAAAACTTGGTTCTTAAATTATGTACAGATCAGCTATAATTAATAAGGGAGAGGTACCCGAACTTTTTAAATGTTAATGCTTTTCTATGGCTCAAATTTTTTACTAGTAATTGATTTTACAGTAGGCGGCATTTGGTTTTTGCTGAGTAAATATCTAATCTCTAGACAGCCTTTATACTGTTGAATGTGGCGCCTGCTATTCGTAGCCGCACTCCCAGTTCTTTTTGAAAGCTGCCATTTCCCGTAACGAATACTATTAGGTATTTGAAACTCTTGACCCTTTCGATGACTTGGTTTGACAGAGTGAGGGGGTTTTGGGCATCAAGGCATGAAGTGTTACACAGTACGCGGGTTTTTGCCATATTGATTTTTGCATGCATGCGGAATACCTATTTAGGCTATCTACAGTAGCCTGAAGAACCCTGACTGAATTGTCAAATATAACCGCATCATCGGTATACTCTAGATCACAAAATTTTCGAGAGGGGGAGATGGATATTCCTCGATCTAGTGAAATTGACTTTACTAAGATGATCATCTTAACTCTTGTGTGGCTGTGATGTCACACTAGTCGACATAAGACACAAGATTTGATAAATCTCTCTTATTTTTTTAAATGATGAATTCGTATTTTTTGTAATCTTCAAATGAACGTTTTTACACCCGATTTGGAAAGTAAAATTTGTATCACTATGCTATATGTAAATACAAAAAATATTTAACTTTGCTACGCGAAGCATGTCCGCTAATTCAGCAACACATATATACAGATACCTAATACAAGACAGAGCATGAAGATAGAAGTCATAACTAGGAAGACTGAGACGCTGTTCTGCGATGGGTGTCATCTAAAACAGATTTAGTCTTCAGTCGGTTAATGACAATGATGGGGGACGCACGCGCGTAACATGAGCGGCGTATTTGTGATTTTCCATTTATTTTGCTACAACAGGATTAAATTATATATTTATTTCCATAAATTATGGAAAAGAAGTTATTAAACAGTAGTCTCCGTGTTTTCAATTTTTTTCAAATGTCTGAACTTTAGAATAATCCGTCTTTTACTAGTGGTAAAACGATGTTACATCACCGCGCGCAAAGGGATTATTTACCACAGTCTTTTAAGAGTTAAGGAAGGATCGATAACATTGATTAGATTGTATGTATATATTTTATAAACAAGAAGTGAAGAAAATAAACTATTGAAGAGATGCATTGACTTTGACACCATATTGGGCGACTTATTTTAACCAAAATATTCGTAAACAGTGGAAACTCTGAAATGTGATATTATAACTGTGCTCCGTTTAACCTTTAAAAATGTTCAACTATGTTTTAAGTATGCCCAAATGTTTGCAGACAGCCTGGATTTCCTCCCTAGGGAGTTATTTAGATTTAAATTGGTTGCAACAGAGAGGGAAAACATTTTTGAGAACGGACTATTATTTTTTTGTCAAATGTTAATGAGGGATAAATACTCGTAGTTATCATCCGTGCACGCTGTAGCTGCAAGACATAATTTTTCTAGATCTTATGTATTATTTCAATTTAAAATTACCCATTGGAAACGGTAAACTTAAATCTCAACCGTCAATGCGCTCAGTAGCTGCAGGGCGTGTTGGGATGTTTATTGTACAGCGCTTTTAGAGTGATTTTCCAAAAAAAATTATGCTTGAAAAATTATCTGGTAGAAAATAAATATGTTACATTAGCAACTTAGTTTGTTCATAAATTTTTCTTCAGGTATGGCTCATCTATGGACAGTCTCCCTTCATTTGGAACGGTCTTGTGATGTTCTGCGAGCATTAGTCAGTGATAATTCTGAGATTTCAGTGACCAAGCCGCTCCATCTTGTCGGTTGACGTCCACGCGACCTTGTTTCTTCGACACTTCCCATGAGGATAGTTTTCTCCAAAGTATTAGAGCTCCCCTTGGAATTATGTCTAAAGAACTGCAAGATTATTTTTTTGCACTTGAATGTTACTCTTTCTCGTATGTCTAGTTCCTAGAATAATTATATTTTTACATCTGACTGTCCACGGAATCCGCAGCATTTGCCGCCAACACCACATTTCCAAAGCTTTGATTTTTTTTTCATATTTTCCTCAGTGTCCAACACTCTATACTGTGCATGTTAACTAAGAAAAACAAGGCCTTCACTAGTCTTTTTTAAGTGTTGATGGTTAAATTCCGATTCTTGCTAATCTTTACCAGCTAAAAGAATAATCAATCGTACTAAATTTGTTGTTATAAAATATGACTTATTTATTGTGTATGCAGACAATTGGTTGAATTCCATATTTAATTTGGTAATGTATCCAAAATAAAACAAGTTCATCGGATTGTAACTATACCTTATTTTTTATAAAATATACAAAGGGTATATTGTGACGCGTTTTGTCTTGTTAGGACATTTTCAAACAAACTTTGTTACCCTTTGTATATTTTATAAAAAATAAAGTAGAGTTACAATCCAATAAACTTGTTTTATTTGGGATACATTACCAAACAAAATGTGACTGCCTAATATATAGTTTTTCAAATAATATAAGATAGCAATATTTTGAGTTTGTCCAAATGTTATCGGACTGGCTGGATTTCTTCCCCAAGGAGTTATTTAGATCTGACTTTGTAGCAACAGAGGGAAACACGCAGGCATTGCCTTAAACATTGTTGAATTAACTAACTAGTTCAAGAAGAAATATTTAATCTGAAAAATAGTTTTCAGGCTTTACCTAGTAGGTGAATTGGTTCAGCTAAATGAATCTTACTCGCATGATGAAGGTTTCAGCTTTTTTACTTCAAAAAAATCAATGAGACGAAGAGTTGAGGAAATTTGGATGTTTAAACATAGGCAATGGTGAATGTTATATATGTAAAGTTGCCACTTAAGAATCGGGTTGTGGTCCCGTAGCTAGTTGTGCGGACTCACGGGCCGGAGGTCCGAGGTTCAAACCCCACTCTTCCCCAACTTGATTTCCATTTTCTTATAGTGAGTTATTTACAACTCGTTGAAAATGGTGTTATTTACAACTCGTTGAATATAGTGAGTTATTTACAACTCGTTGAAAATGGAACGCTAATATTTCTTTACAAAATAAAAAACTAGCCAATGACAGATCACAAGCTCTGTAAATGCCTAGATTTCAATAATTCTTCTCAAAAATCTTTTTCCCTTGTCGCAACAAAATTAAATCTAAGATTCTTTTGAATGTATAAGTTTTTTTAAATATTTTTTACATGTTAATATTTTTTTCTTTACGTTTTACAAAACTTATACATCATACAGTTACAAATACAAAAAAAACATTACATTAGCACAAAAAACCCACCAAAGCATGGCTTTTGGGTGATTATACATTTTATTTTACATTGAAATAAAGGCTACTGAAGGAATACGATAGATATTACAATTTTTAAAAAAGAGCACCGATATAAGAACACATCTTTTGTGTCGCAAAAATTAGAAAATTCAAATAAATGTTTATTATATTCATTAAAAAAATAAGCTATTGAAATCTGCTTTTTTTATGCATAATTTTTTTTTTATTTTTTTTTTTTATTATTATTTTACATATTTATTACAGCAATATACAAGTAATTATTTATAAAACAAATTATTTCAGTAGTAACAGTAAGCATACATATTTTTTATTTTTGCTGTTGGTTCATCTAAACTGCCTAACTAGGGATAGCTTCCCCGTTCTAAGGCAGTAAATTATGTATTTTACAATGATATTTAAAAGTATTTACAGTTTTATCATAATGTGTGCTTTTTCAGTCTTAAAGGTAAACAATGAATATCCAGAGAAAACATAAATAATACCAAAATCTCTATATCCTAAGTCCCAAGTCATTACTATTAAAACAAGCAACCAGCTTACGTCCTTCTACATCGGACAACAAATTCTCTGACTCCCTCCGACCAATATGGATTAAGAATGCAGTCAACACCTTCCTCAGCCTGGCAATCCCACCACATTTCCACGAAACTGGGATAAGGTTATATACCCTCGGGCCTATATAATATTGCTGCCTTTGAGCTAAAAAAGTATTGACTCCTCTCTGTAGAATCAGATCCTGATTGGAGTGTCTAGTATTATGAACATGACAAACCCTTGCGTATTTTTCCCTGTTGAGATGTGTGACCGCTACTGACCTCAATATATACTGTTGACGAATATCCAGCACTTGAAATTCTTTGAAGAGCAAATCACTCGGGTATCGGTATGGTTTTTTTAATATAACTCTTAACACTGATTTTTGAGCTATAGCTGCTGAAGCCATAGTCGTTTTAGTGCAGCTTCCCCAGCCAATCAGACCATACGTTAGTATTGAATTAACCAATCCATGATACAATTGTTTTAGTTCTTTAATCCTTAGTATATTTCTTAAAGGTATGAAAAAATGAATCAAACGTTTTATTTTATTAGAAATTTCTTCAGTTTGTAGGTTCCATCTCATAAATTTATCTATTTTTAAACCCAAATATTTTACACTAGTGACATTTTCCAATAGTGTACATTTACAATTTACATTATTTATGCAATGATGTAATTTTAGTTCATACCCGGAGTTTGGTTGTCCCACCGAAGATGGGCTGAAACAGATAAACTTTGTTTTTTCTGCATTGAGAGTAAGCAAATTGTCGTTCAACCAATTGTTTACCCTCATCATATCTTTGTTAGCTTTGTCATGAACCTCTGCCCAATTTGGGGCACTATATATTAATACTGTATCATCAGCGAAAGATATTATTTTTCCAAGAGATTCACTCCTACAAAGTCCGTCAATATATACCAAGAACAGTAGCGGTCCCAATGTACTTCCTTGGGGAACACCATAGTCTAACTCTGCAGCATCACTTAGTTCATTGCCAATTTTTACTTTTTGTAATCTATTGGATATATAACTTTTAAACCAATCAAGGATAATTCCCTGAATGCCCATATTTTGTAATCTTTTAATTAGTATTTTATGAGAAATGGTATCAAATGCCTTTGCTAAATCTAGGAAAACCGCTAAGCTTTTCTTACTATTATCTATAGATGTTGTAATTGTCTCGGTCAACTTAAGTATGGCGTTTTCTGTGCTTAATCCTGCCCTGAATCCGAACTGATTTTTAGACAGTAAGTCGTTATCCTCTAAGAAATAGCTTAATCTTTGTTTAACAATTTTTTCTATTATTTTTGAGATAGTATTTAGTAATGAAATCGATAGTTTTGGATTAAATGTTTATTACCATTTTTAAATATTGGAAATGTTAAACAAAGATTCCTTCAAATGCCTAGGAAATATTCCTGTATTAAAGCTGAGATTGAATATGTAAGCCAGTGGAACTGCAATGTAATCCTGAATATATTTTATAAGTTTTGAGCTAATATTGTCTGGTCCTGTAGTGTTACTCAATTTGAGACACTTTATTGTCTTTATGATTTCACCGGGAGTAATGGCTATTGAATCTAATTTATGTAGTGTAGGTACAATATTAATTTTATTTACGAGAGCGTCTTCGTTTAGTTTAATTTTGTTAAGTATGTTATGTGCAAGGGAGTTCCCAATAGAGTTCCCAATTCCATTCATAATTCATCTTTATCATATGTTTTTATGAAATGCATTACACAGTTTTGGAGCTATAAAAAATGGATGTCTGCCCGAGTGTGGAATAAGGGATTTCAAGTAAACTATTCAATCTTTTAATAGATTTATTAAAATTTTTGGGAAATAAATGTCAAGTCAAATATTAAATTTGAAAATGTAAAATATAATTGAAATGTAACGAACCGGTACGTTGTTTCCGTGTAAATACATTTTCCTCGGATGCTTGGCAACCCTGGAAGCTGGAAGTGTCTAAGTTCTAGTCAGATAAGACCTGACTTCAGAACATGTTTATCACTACTACTTACCCATACCTACACGTATACTGGTGGTCGTGCCACAAACACACGCCCCCATGACGAGACGGTTCAACCACAAAACCTAGTACCAACATAAAAGTTGTAACGCAAAAATAATTTAGATTATGCTTAAATCTTTAAATACTAAATATCGTCATCTTTGTTCACCTTTCCAATCGTCTGTTACCTACAGGCAAGGACATCAGTCATACGCTTCAGGTGCCAGTTCAGAACAATGAAATTTTTAATATAAATATTACTAACCTTTGTGATGTAAAATAAAAAATACTTTAACAACTAGGTATCTAGTTAGTATATTTTTTTATGTTCAGAGCATTAACTTTGTCGTCAAACACTTTAGTTATTTACATATTACAACAGAGATGAAGAACATTTAAATCACTTTATTGTAAAAGTGTAAAAGTGTGTAAAGTGGCCACTTAAACCAGCCATTGACAGGTCATAAGCCCTGTAGATGCCTAGACTTCTATATTTCCTTCTCTTAATATGTTAATTTAAACAGCTCCCCGGGGAGTTGAATCCAGTTCTTTTCTACAAAAATTTGGACAAACTCAAAATATTGTTGATTTTAGTTAATGTTAGTAAATATTTGTATTTAACCTTTTACCGACTTTTTGTGTCAACCGGTTTCGAGACGTATCCGTCTCTTCGTCAGGACACTTATTACACCAACGTGGATGTACTAAAATACACTTTCACTTTTACCATCACCGTAGTAAACTTTGTATGTCTACCGGTTTCGAGACGTTCCCGTTTAAAGTAACATGAGTATCAGAATAACTAACTATTTACTGGTAGATCTGTCTTCCACTCCTATCTTAAAAAAAACATGTATTATTGGCAATATTTTTAATTTTTCCCAATTTTTGTAGACAAGGACTAGATTCAACTCCCTGGGAATCCGTTAATATTAACATATTACAACAGAGATGAAGAACATTTGCTCTAAGTTAATGTAGAGGTCTAGGCATCTACAGGGCTTGCGACTTTTCATTGGCTGGTTTAAGTGGCCACTTTACACGTTGTGTAACATTCATCATTCTACCCAAATTCTAACGTCTATATTTCTTCGATTTGTTCATCTATTGATGTTTGTGAAGTTAAATAGCTGGAACCTTTATTTATGCGGGTGAGATTCATCTAATTGAATTATTTCACCTACATACTATGCAACGCCTGAAAATTTATGCAACAATATTTTGAGTTTGAGCAAATTTTTGTAGACAAGAACTGGATTTAACTCCCAGAGGAGCCGTTTACATAAACATATTACAACAAAGAAAAAGAACATTTAAAAGAAGGTAATATTGAAGTCTCAGCATCTACAGGGCTTATGACCTGTCATTGGTTGGTTTAAGGGGCTACTTTACACAATGTATAACATTCACTTTTTTTCCATATTTAAACCTCATTACCCCTTATTTCTTTCATCTGTTATTGTTTGTGAAGTTAAAAAGCTAAAACTTTTATTTTTGCGGGTGAGATTCATCTAATTGAATTATTTCACATACATACTCTATTGAAAGAATATAGATGTTCAAATATGTGCAAAATGGTGAATGTTACACAGTGTGTAAAATTCTGCCTATATTTAAATATCCACACTTCTTCAACTCTTCCAACTGTTGGCTTTTGAAGTAAAAGAGCTGAAACCTTTATAATGTCGGCGAGATTCATCCGGCTGAAGTACAAAAGTCAACAGGTGTTTTATCGTTGGCAGAATGGTGAATTTTACACCGTGTGCAGAGTGGCCACTTAAACTAGCCAACAACAGGTTATAAGTCTTGTAAATGCATTGACTTTCATATTCCCTTCTCAAAAATGTTTTTTGTCTGTTGCAACAAATGTAGATCTTAATATTTCATTACGGTGTTAAATTTAGTACTTTTCTACAAACATTTTGGGCAAAATCAAAATGTTGTTGTTGAATCAATGAATTTATGAATCAAAAGTGTAAAAATCATTTTTAAAAAGATTGTTATAATCCGTAAATAAATAAACTTAAAATAAAAAAAAGTAATTTGCACACAAAAAAGTGTATTCTTTACTCGCCGGATATGGAAATATATTTAGTTTGACTTATATATTCCAATCTAAATCTCTGTTTAAATAAACGTTTATTTCTCTTTTAATTTTTTTTTTTTTCCAAAATTCGCTTACACGGTTTTGAAATAAGACAGTCGTATGCCAAGCAGTTACAAATACACGGAATATTAAGCTGAAAAGTTTGGCAGTAATATGCCAAGTTAAATGACTTTCTTCCAACGTCCCGTTACATTGGAAATAATCATCAACTCGACATTTATAATGACGATGATGTTTATATAATATTATTGCTTCCTATCGTCTCCAGAATATTGCTTAATAACATCGTATAAATGTATATTTAATGTTAATATTCGTAAATATAAGTATAAAATCACTTACAGAGTTTTAGATGACTACCAATTTCAAGATACTTCATCTCACCAGGAATCTGCTTATTCTCGTCTTTATCGATTTAGTTATGATCCTGACAAAAAGATGAGTTTATTTCAAAACGAATAGGAATGAAAAATTCGGTTAGTGGTTATACATTTTAAACAATCGGTATATTCAAATATACGCGGAATTAAAGATTCATTTGTCCCATTATCTAAGGAAATTAAAAGAAAGAAGAGCTAATATTGCATTTACTAGTATCCATATGTGTTTTTTTTTTATAATATTGGTAGTCAGCGTTACTTTTGTTCGTTATTGAGCAAATTTCTCTCAGCCTTCTAAATTATATTTTAAACAAGTTTGAACATAGGTTTTTCATTAAAATTAAACTTTTTTAAATGAAAATGTTAGTTGTTAAAAAGGCTTCCATAATTAAATGTTTTGGTAAATCATAAGAACGCATTAAAAACGCAAAAAAAAAAATATTATTGTAATATGAAAATACTTGTTTCATGAGTTTTGCCGATTTAATATCAGTTTGAGACTATTTCAGTTTATATTTATAGTGTTTATTTACAATGAACATTATTTGAAATTTCTAAGTTATAAAATACGGAACAAATTTTTTTTTTTAATAATTCCTTTGTGTTGTATGTAAGAATTATGGTGTCATGATATACTACTCAAACATATACAAACTAAAACCACTTTAAGACAACAACAAAAATGAGTATTATGCAATGGAAATCTATAAAATAAAATACCCTACTTTCACGGTCCACTAAAACAAATAGAAACGAGAATAAGTTCAAAAAGTCTATAAAAAAAAAAGTAGAGCTGAGTTTATGGATTGTCTCATTTGCTTAAACCAATATTAAATTAACTGATCCACAAATGTATGGTTTATGTTTTGTATTTGTTATTTTATAGTGCTTTTTTTAAACATAAATAATAAAGGTATGCACAAATGAAATAAAAACATAAACGCGTAGTTTTAAAAATTGTCTGAATATTTTATTAATTACTTTTGTATATTAAGTATTCTTTGTATATTCTCACATGTAAAAATATTTTTAAAAAAAAAGTTTATTGTTAAATGTCCTCGGCACGGATTACCTCAGTGAGGTCACATTTTGTTAATTATAATTATTTTTTTACGGTGTGGAAAAATAATTAATAAATAAAAATGAAATATTACATTTTTTTAAATTTTAATTTGAAAGGTTTGTACACCCATATTTAATTACTTTGGTTGAAATTTTTGACAATAAAATTAAGTTCAACAAATTAAAACAGGGATCGAGAATACCTTAAATAAGGGAATATGGAAGTCAAGACATTTACAGGGCTTATGACCTGTCATTGACTGGTTTAAGTGGCCACTTTACACACTGTGTAACATTTTGCCTATGTTTGAACATCCATATTTCTTCAATTCTTCCATTTGTTGATTTTAGTGAAGTTAAAGAGCTGAAACCTTTATTGTTGTGAAGAGATTCATCTGACTGAATTATTTCACAAACTAGGCAACGCCTAAAAAAATAATTTTTCAATTTTTAATTAAATTTTTTGACAAACTCAAATATTGTAATAATTTAAAGGTTTTATATTTGTGTGCATCTACCATAGCGAACACGCTGGGTCTTTTTGTATTTTTGTTGTAGAAGATAAAAATAATAACATGTTAAGTTCTGGGCATCCAAAGAAATATGAATACTTACAAATCTTATTTTACCATGGATTGAGAAGTTTAATCGATGTTACTACAAGGATTTCAAATATTACAAAATCACGTATAGACCACATAATAAGGAAGACTAAAATGGTTTTACATAAATTAAAAACAATGGCAAGAAAAAATATAATGGTCATAAACAATATTTTGTGTCTGTCCAGACTCCTACAGACAAGGACTGGATTCAACTCCTGAGAAGCTGCTAATATCAACATATTACAGCAGACATGAAGAACATTTAAGAAAAGGTAATACAGAAGTATTGGCATCTAGAGGGCTAATGACCTGTCATTGGCTGGTTTAAATGGATTCTGTATTATACTACCTTCTTAGAATTGAATTTTGTCTTTGTCTGTAGGATTCGGACAGACTCAAAATATTGTTGATAAATCCACTTGGTCTATGAAAAGTATAGAAATTGAAAAAAAAATTCAGGCGTTGTTAGTATGTAGGTTAAATAACTTAATCATATGAATCTCACCCGCATAAATAAAGGTTTTAGCTCCTTAACTTTACATACATCAACAGATGAAAGAATTGAAGGAATATAAATGTTCAAATATGGGCAGAATGGGGGGTTTTATACAGCATGGAAAGTGGCCACCTTAACCAGCCAATGACAGATCAAAAGCCGTTTAGATGCCTAGACTTCAATATTACGTTCTCTTAAATGTTCTTTATCTCTATTGTAATATGTTGATAATAGTTATAACATTTAGACAAAGGTGTAAGGATTATTTTTCTGTCGAACTGTTTGATATTCTTACACATAAAATTAGTAAATTTATAACAAACAATATTTTAAAAGAAAAATCAAAATCTGGCTGAAGAAATCAATTAGGTATTTAAACGATATGTAAAATATATAAAAAAAATAATTTCAAACTGTACAATACTTCTCAGAACACGTTTTCCTAGCGAAAAGGATTCTTTATTTACTTTTATATCTATAAGATATTCTATAAAGATTTTTTAATTGTATTCTGACGACGGGTTGTCGTTATGTTTACAATCATTAAATGCGAATACATTTCTAGAAGATAATATTCATATTTTCATTTTTCAAAAGTTATGAAATCTGTCATGGTGTTGCTTTGTTTACAAAGACCGGTTTTATCATTAAAGTAACCGATTCACCAGTTAAACCGTTTTTCGACTGTTAAGCGAACCCTTCTTTATTCATTCCCTTTCTTTATCAAATTAGAAAAGTTTCTACTCTCCTTGAACTCCTCAGACGTTTAACTGTCCTTCGTCCCGAGTCTTTGGATTGTCATCCTTAAAAAGGACCAAACATTCTTCTCTAGTATATTAAACAAACAAATTTAACAAAACTAATTGAAAATTTCGGTGAGGGAAAGCAGAAACAATCATTTTTTAATTCAGCTTCAACGTTTTTCTTTACTCATATTTTTTTCTTTATTAAAAGAATAGTTTGTTAATCCGGCATAATCCGGGATCGAAATTTGTAGGACAGAAAATTTTTCCGAGACGTTGTCGCCGAGATAGACAGGAAGGCCAATGATACCCTCACCACCGCGGGAGGCTGCACTTTCCACGCACACGCACGTACTGGACCTTGTGACAATAACAATTCACTCAATGCAAACGTGTTGTTTCCGCGAAAATTCGGCCTTATGGTGTAGTAGTCAGTGCGTTTGCCTACCATGAAAGTGTTCTCGGGTTTGATTTCTGACATAGTTGGCATGAAATATTAATTTAAAAATTAGTTTTTACACTTGGCCTCCGTAGTGTAGTGATCAAGACGCTTGCCTTACACACGAAAGGTTCCGGATTCGATTCTCGGTGAGAACACAAAAATTAAAATGTGATTTTTCTGCTTTTTTTTCTGAAGCCTGGGTGTTTTGTGATGTAATTCACCACTGTAATTGGGCCTCCTTGCCTCTTGTGGTGCAAAAATAAATAAATAGCACCTTGACTGGCACTCGAAGCGTAAAAATAGTAATCTTACCTCCATGTAACAAAAATTATCAAGATACGCTGCGATTGATGTACCAATACAATGATGTACACACTATAAGGTGTGAAAATTGAATTGCTTTCCAGCTGCAAAAAAAATATAATTGAAAAATCAATCGCTATCGTAAAAAAAAGCTATCGTTTGCTATCCAGCTGCAAGACGTGTTATTTTGCAACTGTTTCATTATTAAAATTGAACTTTATTGGGAATGAGAAACTAGAATTCCAACTGCCTATGCGCTATGTAGCAGCAAGGCGTGGTAGGATGCTTATTGTACAGCGCGCTTTAAGTGATTTTTACAAAAATGACGGTACGTGAGTTATCCAAAATAATTAAATGGAAATATAGATATTTGTAACATGTCATGGGTGTTATCTATCAATTTTATAAATACCCGTCTACTAAGATTTGGACAAATACAAAATATTGACACGTTTAATGAAGTTTAAGATGAAAAGGCGGTTGAGGATGCTTATCAGATTTAGTTTTTAGATTTTGTAAACGTTTTGCTCCCCGTAATGATATAGCATTGGAATTCGATCCCTAGAATAAGGGAACGGAATTAGTTATGGAATGCTTCCGTTTGGTGGGAAGATACGTGCTTTAGGATAAATCTAAGGGCTTTGGGCGAATTTACAATCTCCGGAGAGATAACATCTCTGCGTTTGGGCCTTAGTATCTCTTTGACGCATCCGACTGACACGAAAACAGACGAAAAAGATAATTTAAACTTTTATAAAAGTTTTTGTTCGGCGCTTGCGTAACAAATCAAAAATATTAATTATATTTAAGAAATAAGTTATTTATAATAATGAAATAACTTTATTTTTTTTTGTTTGTAACGCTTAGTTTTTTATGATTTAAAAACTTTATAGTTTCGGCAAAATACTATGCCTTCATGGTCAGTCATAAACCTTTCAAAAGGTTTTCAAAAACGGGTATGTAGTTAACCCCGAAGAAGGCATTGAATTTTCCGAAACAAACTGGTTATTAAATAAAGTGGTGGATGTTAACAATATATCAAAATTGTAAAGCTATAATTCGTTCTATACTGATATGATACTAAGGTAGGACAAATATTAAAAAATATGTCGAACTATGATATGTTTTTTACCACGATAAAACAATGTAGAAACAATATATATTTGCAATGACATTAAGTTAAAAGTCGAAATTGTATTCCCTACAAAATAAATTGGTTACCTATAGGATTTGTATCTAAAGTCAGACCATTGTTTATTTAAAATGACATGATATAATAAATGTTCTCATTAACACAAATTCAATAAATAAAATGATTTGCGGTCTTGTTCGTACAAAACGATTTCTTTCCCAAAATTTCACGTTAGATATTAAATAAAAGAAAACCTTCACTGATCACCGTTGATTACTAAAAATTCTTGTAAATATTTCGATATTCGCGCGTTTTCTCAAACGTGCCGGGTCCTGAATTTTCGCGAATGACAGGTCCAGACTTTTGGACACCACACCGGATATAAAAAATGAACTAAAATATTTGTGATGAATTTTCTATAATCTTCCCTTCAATTTGCTTGAATGACTGACGTCCAGCCGCGTCCGTCTGAATGGTATTAGATCGTCACCTACCATTCTTCACAGAAACACGTGGCTGGCGTGACAGTGTAAAAACATATTCACGTGTTTTCATTATCAAAACCAGCAGTTAGATGGACGGGTAATCCCGCCAGCATCATGTTCATGTCCTATCAGGGCAATATATTTAAAAAGACAATATGAAAGGGCGCATA
>NW_028280364.1:0-29987 GCF_059751315.1 Micrasema longulum
TTGTTACTGTCAAGAAAAACTTTATCAATATAATCATTTTACAAATTAATCTAGAGGCTTATTCTGTCACAATTTCATTTCCTAAGTTCGTTTGTTCGTCATAATATGTCCATCTCACTATAACACAATCAAACTCGTTTTTCGCTCTCGTTTCTTCTCAAACGATACGTTTGAATTAACGTTTCGTGAAAATGTTTCTTAAAACAACAGAATAAAGTAGCGGGAAAAACATGGTCAAGATATATGGAACTGTTTCTAAAATAACAATTTAGAGCAGTGCTAGTATGGGCATTTTTTTTCCGTTTTTGTAGTGTTCATAAGCTAACAGCCTTTCTTACACTGCTCTGATGCTCTAAACTGTTATTTTAGAACCAGTTTCAAATATCCTGACTTGATTTTTGTTACAAGTAACAGTTCGATTTTTTGTGAAACTGCTTCAGTATTTGCTCTTCTTAGTTGATTTTTTACCGATGCTGCTCAAAACTATTATTTATTACCGTTTAATTCCATAAATTAAAAAAATACTGACTTGTTTATTTTATAACCATATACTTGTTTTTTATTTTTTCACTTTTATATCACATTAAATTGTAGTATTGGCAAATACGAACATTAAAGATACATATTTTTATTTCTTATTTTTTCGTTATAATATATGCTTGCTTGTTTATTCATTTAACTTAAAAATGTCTTTCTTGCTTACCGTAACACTTTACTTATTGTTTGCTTTACAGAATTTATTTCATAAGCTTATATCTTTGCATTTTTTGTTTATATGCTTACGGTTTTTTCTTGCATACCTTTGTCATTGCTTTTTTTTTTTTACTTTGCAAAACTTTTATAATATCCTTTTTAACTAATTTCACACATATTTTTTCTTTATATTCTGTGTTTATTATTTAGTATGTTAGCATGTCTTTCATTTTTATTTTTTGTAAATGTCTTTTGGGCGTTAATGAACAAAATAAATAAATAAATAATGAAACGAGCTTGATTTGTAAAACAACAACTGTGACTACTACTTCTTTTAAATAACCGAAACGCCCATCTCTAATGGAAGTATATTTTACGTATAAAAACTATCTGCGCCAATGATTATACTCAATTCCGTGATTTTAAACAACGCTTTGAGTCGTTTGAATGCCTAATTTATTTTGGCCTGTGAATACAACAATAATTATAAAGGAGCGCGATTTAATCCTTCAAAATACTTAGCACTTCAAACAAGCGCTCCGACCACAAAAGAAAGAGTGGTCAGAACAAAATCTTCATATCATCCGCAACATGGCAGCACTGAGGCCCCCTGCATGAAACACCTAAACTATATAGGGTGTGTCAATATTTGCCGCGATTATCAATCAGTAAGTTCAGTGGTTTTTAAAAGTTTTAAGAACGAATCTCTAACTTGCCGGCATTCTACGGCGTTTGTTTTTGTTTATAAAATTTAAAAGTTGAACCCCATACAATTGTAATTTGTACCCCAAACATGTCAAACGTCGAAAAACATGGCTACCTTGGAAACCGTAAATCTTTTGCCGTTCGCATGATTGCCTTTAGTTGGCACGGCAACATAACAATTCTTTGATTTATTGACTATTGCAAGAAGAATTATATAACGAGCAACTTGATGCGGCGGGGGACCTGGCTTGGACACGTGCTGCGCATGCCTCAAAAGAACCTAAATCTAAGTTGCATGTTCTTTAAACCTGCGGGCTCACGCCGTTCTGCGGCATAATCACAAATGATCTTCGACGTGCTTAAAAACATGCTAAGCATTTGAGCGATCACAATGAACAAAGATAAACATGCTTAAGTTATCGCGCTCACAAGTCAACGCGTGTGTAATCTCTAAGTCAACGCTCGTGTCAGTTTGTTTTTTGTTTTCATCTCAAATAAATACAGTTTGTTGCCGAAAAGTCAGCGTTTTTAATAAAAAAATATACAATCTATTGCATTTGCAAAATAGTAAGGAGTATCTAATACAAAAAAAAAAAAAAAAAATACTAACAACAACTATGACGACTGTTTGTCTTAACATTTGGCTTGCTGACCACCGTGCCGGCTTAATTCAATAAATAACATAATCAATTGAAAACAAACTAATAAAACTTTATTAAACCAAATTAGTTTTCTAAAATTTTCCATATTTATACCGGTGAAATCCAAAAATGTGATTGCGCAGCAGGATTATGCGTCACGAAACGTAAATATTTTGACATTTGATATTATGTGTTGTCGAGCATCAGGTTGAAGTGTGACAATATTAAAAAATATAATAATCCCGATCGATAACTTTCACGGATGTTCCATTGTGATCGCGAATACGACAAACAACCATGGTGAAAAATAGTTATCACGTAGCTTATTAGCACGTCGGTATTAATTTGTGATTGAGCTACTAGAAGGCTGTCGATGACGATCTTTCGACTTTATTCGGCAGAACTAAAGGACGCTGGATTTACGTGGGAGGAGGCGAGAATGCTTGCTGGCGATAGGGTCTCCTGGAGGCAACGGTGATGTCCAAATGCTCCACTTAGAAGTGGATATGGAAATGAAGAAAAGAAGATTGCAAACGCGCGGTCACATAAACCTGTGACGTCGCAAAGTAATTTATTTTTAGGAAAATATATAGATATTTTTTGTAAATTTTTGAGAACCTTCGCCATACAATTAAATGCTCAAATTTTTACCACGTGTTAAAAAATATTTTAATTTCCAGTTTTCCGTAGCACTGAGCTTCCTCATTAAAGTAAAACAAGCACTTCAATGCTCTGATCCAATTTTCGTATTCCACTTATTTTTACGTAAAAATACGATCTCAAATTATAATAATGAGTTTAATATGAAGATAAATACTAGAGGTACATTATGCTTTTGCACACTCCACTTTTTTATGGTTTGGGCTTTAATTATTTTTTCTGTTGTACTTACATTAAAATTTATTTATTTTTTTGTATATTCATAACAATACTTCAAATAAAAGTTCAAAAGAAATAACTGTTTCGACTCCGTTGGATCTTTATCTGTGCAAAGTTAGTACAAAAACAATCCGAAAAATAATTACAGTACGTAGTAAATCATAATAATATAGATATTTTAAATTAAAAATACAAAATAATCTCTTAGGAATAAATCTCAATTAAGTACACATGAAAAACTTATTTTGTATAAGAAATTAAAAAAACAACGACAAAAAATGTTATTCCGTCTATTATGTGTAATTATATAATTGAATGTATAATATAACCAAATATATAGCTTTAAGATACAGATCATCGCCTGAATCTCGTTTTAATCTGGAAATAAAATCTGATTGTTCGTGCTTGATTTTAAAACTTGTTGATTACATTAAATATCTGGGAATAATTATTGGCTGAGGTCCAATTACTGGTTTTCAAATTAAGAAAACTCTGTTCGGCTCACTTAGAATATCTTAAACATTGGCGCTTTCAGAACTGCGTATTTTGCTCATTTCCAGTCTGTGGAAACCTGATAATGATATGATATGGTGGGCTGGGGAGATTGCACGGCGTCTATCATGAACCCCCTAATAAATGTACAAAAAGAATACTTCGATTTGTTCGAGTGATTTTTCAATGTCCCGCCACATTCCCATCTTAGACATTGTTTCAATTTATGAAGATACTGGACACTTGACTTTTTTTTTAAAAAGTCGTTGACACATTTGTGGTCATGCGATTACAAGAGGAATCCCAGATGAATTATCGAATTTTTTCCTGTAATTTGAATTGTTTGATACCAATAACACGTACGACTTTTGCTCGGAGAAATTTCTCTTTTGTGGCCCCGAGAGTGTTCAATGTATTGGATGAACGAAATTCATTTTCAAGAGAAATGTGCAAACTTATAATTAGAAATCAAACACTGATTTGAGTCTACTGAATACTTTATTTTATTTTTACAAATATAAACATATAAAAATAAAACTTCGTGACAATTGTTTCGCCTTATTAGGCCATTTTCAAACGAATGTGAAGATTATTTGGATTGAATGTCCTTATATAGTAATATAATAAAGTATAGTAATAAAATAAAGTATTCAGTAGACTCAAATCAGTGTTTGATTTCTAATTATAAGTTTAAATATGGAGTTCTACAAAATAAACACCAAATCAATCAATCAATCAATCAAGAAATGTGCAAGTTTGGATTTTGACCAAGGGAAGAGACCATTATCGGAGACTGCTGCGAGAAAACTCACAAGAAATCGATCTCAGAATAAAGATGGCGCAAGACTGCTTTTTCAGGACGCGCGACCTCAAATGCTGTAGAAATTCCATATTAGACCTTCGAATGCGCATTGCATGATGTTTCGTCTTCTAAGTACTCAGCGTCAAAACATAGTCGCTCACCCAAGCCACTTCAAAAAAGATCGATGACTTTGAAATGTGGTGCTAGTGAAGAATATTTAAAATCTCCTGGGTGGACAGAGTCCGAAACAATGACGTTATTTAACGGATGAGAAAGCTAAAGAGGTACTAAAGACTGTAAAGAAAAGAAAATTTGAGTACTTTGAGCATTGATGAGAGGTGAAAAATATAACATTTTACAAGTCATTCTACGGGGAAGGATTGAAGGAAGACGCAATGCAGATAAACATCGCATCTCTTGGCTAAAGAACTTGCGGGACTGGTTCCATTGCAGCGCTCAATCTTTAATTAGGGCAGCTGCCAAAAAAGTGAGAATATCTGCAATGAGTTTCTGCCTCCATTGGGGAGAGGGAAAAAGGAAGAAATTAGGTGCATAATCAATCAAAATAAAATCCATTGAACAACACATAAATAATAATTGTTCTTTTATTTATATCAATAGAACTTAGTGAAAAATTAAATAAATTATATATGTTAATTAGATGGGTATTAAAATAATATTAAATATAGAAACGATGAACGCCTAAAACCTTAATTAATTAGTAAAAAATTTCTTTTGCGTAAATTAAGGTAGCTTCAAGTGTAGTGAATTAAATTTTTGTCACGGATTTTTACCTGAAAAAAACCATCAAGTCGAAAACATTCGTCCAGGATTCTGTTTCTATTTCACACAAAGAACTATATTCTTCATTCACTCAGACATGAATATTAAAACTATAGACTGACGACTCGTTTTATTGGTAAATTATAAACATTATATCCTTTTAATTTAATTGAGAAAAAAAGATTTATAAGATTGTCATTGACATTTTCGTCAAATTTTAGCGTCATATCTGAAAAAGTACGCGGTTGTATTTGAGGGTAAAGATCAGATTTGTGGAGAGCCAACTCATCAATATTGCACCAAAGTAAAACCCCATCTCAGAATCCCATTACTCCCAGTGATTTTTTGACAAAAATAATATCAATATCATCTGACATTCACCTGATCTTGCTACATCTGTTTAACTAACTTGAGAAATCACGGAATACATTTTGACAGTCCAGAAAGAAAACTAAAAAATAAAAGCGGTTAAAGGTATCCCAAAAATACGAATGTTCTGAGAACTTAATCAAACGCTGGAATTAGTTTAATTTTATTTAAGATTTTTTAAATAAATTCCTGAGACTTTTCTGTCAACTGTTGCTGCAGAAGTGATGGTTTGTGAGTATTTGTACTCAATTCATGTCATTTTATGCAATCGATAAACTTTTTTATGAAGATAATGCTAATCTATAAACAATGATCTCAACTCAAAAGGATTTTTTATTCTTGTTGTCGTTTGAAGGTGTAAATCTTCAAATCCTCAAAACAGCATGAAAAATTTTGCGCATTGTCATTTCAGGAATGTGAAATAAATATTGACTCGTCAAACATCCTGTAGGTGCAATAAAAAGAAACCAAATCTTTAACATATTTATTGTTCGTGAGGTCCGGCATTCCTCTTTGTGCTAACACCCGAACTGCAGGTAGAATGTTATATATTGTGGCTGGGGTATAAAACTGGGACAATCCAACGTTTCTAGACATTAATGGATTGTTGGGAGCATTTGAATTTATAGAAGGTATGAACGCGATAGCTTGTGGTGATACTAAAGTATGCATATTTAAAAAGTAACGTTTGATATAGATTGTATTAAACGTCACTTCTCAAAATTTGAAAAATAATTGGTTTAGTCAGATGAATCCTCGAATTTGAGTAACTTACCGCTCTTAGAATGATATAATTTTTTTGACATACTTTTAAACGAAATTTTTCAAATTTTTGAATTATTCATAATAATGCGCCCCAACATGTAAAATAACATATTTTTTAAATTAATCCCTTAAGTTATTGAGTTGGCGTTTATTTTGTAGAACTACATTTTATTATATATGATATATTTGACAATTGTAGTCTGCATTACTTTACGGGCTGTTTAACCTATCGCATAATGCAGACTGTAAATAAAGTTTAGAAGTTAATGAATAGAAAACCGATAGCTGCTAATTATTATTATTATATAGCGCCATTTTTGTAATAAAATACCTCAAGGGCGCTTTACATAGTGATTCTTTTAAATTTGTGTTTTAATTAAAATAATTTATTTTGTTGTCACATGCTACAGATTTATTCAAATGATTTAGAGAACAAGTGGGTTTTAAGTTTTTTGCGAAATATCACTTCATTTTCACAGCTTCGCACCTCTGCTAAACTGCCGATATTTACAGAAAAATAGATCCATATAGTACGCAGAAACGCCGTATTCAGCAAGCGAATTTCCCCAATAAATGGTGAAATTTGACTTGCATTTGTACGTAAAAATAGCGCGTAAAACTTTGTTGTAGTATAATTATTGGGAACATGCAATAATAATTTAATTTTAATATTCAAATTGAACACTTCTTTCGTCTGCTAATTTCTCTAATTACTCAAATCAGTGTTTGATTTTTATATTTAATTTTAAATAAATGCCATGTAATAGGCATTCAATAGGAAAAAACATTTACAATTTAATATGTTACTGACATAAGTGTACCTATAAGCTATGATTAATTTGTATAAATGGGATTTTTAAATCCAAATAAGTCACATTATCAATCAATAATAATTTGAGTACATTCAAATCTTATGTTATTTCTACAAAATCCTTTATCTTAAAAATATCAGTTCATTTGCAGAAGTATATGTGTAAGTATGTATCCAGGTATGTTGTATATATTTACGTATATGAATATATGTATATTTGTAACATTTGTTTTACAACTTTTTGTAATAAAAAATTATGTAACCTTAAAAGCACTAAAAACTAAAACAGTATAAGCCCCTCTCCAAGCAGAAGAGGTAATATCTTTTTTTAAAAAACAGCTTTAACTAAATAAATAAAGTAGATAATAATTTAAAACAATAAACATATGTAATTTGATGTAACCATGTTAATGAATACAAAATTTAAAAAATCTCTTAAATACAGCGCATTCAGATGTTTAATAAGCCTATCTTATTGTGTTGCATGTCCGTGAACCAAGTTAACATACAATTTTCGCTTGTGTTAACACATTTGATTGATTTATATAAAAACTTTGTGTTACACGCACATAAGCAAAGTTTAACAAAGATTTGAATGGACTGTTTTGTACGTATACACATGATTTAAATCAAACTTAAAAAATGTCTTTGAAATATGAATATCACGAAAGCGGCGCAATAAAAATAAAGATAAAAAATATGACTGAGGTTTGCTAGAAAACTGATAAAAAAACTTATGGTTTTGTCAAGATGATGATGTTGTAGTTACCTATATTTTTATCGAATAAAGGGAACAATATATCAAAAATAATAAACCAAATAAAAATGTAAAAACTTAAGCCAATTGAAAATAATACTTATGAAATGTGTATTATTTGGTGTTTGTGTAGGAATGTAAAAATGACTTTTTTTGTGTGGCAAAATAAACGGTAAAACTTTGAGGAGGCTTGGCAATAGGCAGGTTATGATCGTGTGCCTACTTTGGTAGCCACAATGTCTGGTCACAGATCGGGAATGTCTACCGTTTTCCTGTGGGACAATTTATGATATATTTTTTTAATAATTTAATAATTGAAAAGGGTTTCCCGGCTGTTGGTGCTTCGTGCGAGAAAGCACCACAGGTCGCCATGATGTCTACCTGAGCTTTGGTGCTCCAAACTTTTATTCACGACTTTTGAATGAAAATAATAATAATGAATTATTAATAAAAAATTTAATATCATTTATAGTTTACAGAATATTTAAGCACGATAAAGACGTATACTAGTATATAAAATAATTCAGTCAGATGAGTCTCTCCACAAAAATAAAGGTTTCAGCTCTTTAACTTCAATAAAATAACAAATGGAAGAATTGAAGAAATATGGATTTTCAAGCATAGGTAAAATGGTGAATATTACACAGTTTGTAAAGTGGTTACTTTAACAAGCCAATGTCAGATCATAATCCCTGTAAATGCCTAGACTTCCATATTCCCTTCATGAAGTTATTCTCCATCGCTGTTTGTAATTTGGTAATTATATATAAACAAACAAACAAACCATCACGCCGTTTCCCCGTAAGGGTAGGCAGAGAGGAAAGAACGCCACAACACTCTATCTTTGCATACATATCTCGCTTCCTCTACATTCATACATCTTCTCATGCACGCGCGCCGATCATTCCGACTTTTGACATGTCCATCTTTAAGTATTTGTTGGATTTGGTCATGCCATGTCTTTTTCGGTCTTCCCCTATTTCTGCATCCATCAACATTCGCATTGTAAATATTCTTAGCCGTTCTCTCGCTGTCCATTCGTTCTACATGCCCAAACCAGCGCAGAGCTCCTTTCTTGATTTTGTCGATAATTTTTTTTTTTTTTTTTTTTTACATTTACATTTTTTTTTTTTTGCACCACAACAGGCCAGGAGGCCTAATTACAGTGGTGAATTACATCACAGAGCACCCAGGCTTGAGAAAAATCACATTTTAATTTTTGTGTTCTCACCGGGAATCGAACCCGGAACCTTCCGTGCGTGAGTCAAGCGTCTTGACCACTACACCACGGAGGCCGCCAGCCGCATGCTTGTCTCAGCCTTACATAATGTACGGATCTCAACATTTGTGCATCTATCGTACATAGTTTTACCACACATTCGCCTGAGAGATCGCCTTTCGATAGCATTCAGCCTACTTTCATCCCTGTTTTTCCAAGGCCATACTTCGCTCCTAATTATATATCTGGTGAAAAATATGGAAAGTTCGGCAAATATCTACGAACAGATTTTTTCAATTATCCGAGTTGATTAGTATTAAATTTTTGAACCCTTGAAAAAAAGACTGAAAAAAAATGTTGGGAAAAAAAGGTATGTATCAAATTTGTCGGCCTCGTGGTGTAGGGGTCAGCGCGTTTACCTGCCATGCAAGAGGCCTCGGGTTCGATTTCCTACATGGTTGACAAGAAATATTTATTTAAAATGGAGTTTTTAAACTAAAATATTTCATAGTCCCTGAACTGGTTCCTGAAGCGTAAGACTAATAATCTTACCTTCGTGTAACAAAAATGATCAATATACATTGCGAATGGTACACCAATGCAGTTCCCTGTGCACCATTAGGTACGGAAAAGGGAATGATGATGATGATAAAATTTGCTACATCATGCGATGATTACACTCATGGAAATATTAGGTACTAAAAAATGTGTTTATCTTAAATACATTTATTTATGGAAAGCGAGAAAGCATTTTTTTGTATTTTGCTATACATTAATGTACTGCAGATTGATATTTGAATATGTGTGTTTGTATTTCCATGAATAAAAAAATAAATTTAACAAAGAATGTCCGTACATCTCCAATATATAATATGCATCATATAAGCATCAATAAACTAATAATTATTAGCCTTGATAATTTTTACAGGAATGACATATTTGTTATTGTTTAACGTCTTTATGCTACCTAATTAAAAGTATCGTGATTACACATTTTTTAAATCATAATTTCACAGTTATATACGAACCCATTCAATAAATAATAATAATAAGCCAAATAGGTAAAATGTGTGTACTGCTTATGAAATTTGGTCTTTTTGTCTATATAAATTGGTTATGTTTTTTATGAATATTTTTGTTTAAATTGTTTTTTTATGTTTATGATAATTAGGTTAATTAGATTTAACTACGTTTTTTTATTGTTATTATTATGTTAACTTTGTTAAATAACTAATTTAAGGCATGTTTCACATTTTGTAAAATGTTTCCCTCGGCACGGGACACAGTGAGCGAAAATTATCATGTATAATAAAAAGAATACAAACAATTTAAAAGTATAAATAAATAATAAGTAAAAATTGATAGGTAAATACCAAATATTTTATTTTTATTTTATTTTATTTTATTTGGGAAATCAACAGTTCTACATACATATTTTTAGTAAACAAACAGATATAGTGTATAAACTCAGAACTAATAACAGATTTCCACATAGTATACAAAGTTAGTAAAGAAAAAATATTACATATCAAATAAATACATACAATTTATACATATACAAATGTTATTTTCATGTACTCAATAATCAAAGATTTTTTAAATATTTATTTTAAGAACATTAAGTTACTGTAAATTGGGCGGGATGAGGACAAAAATGCTTAAAGAGAGAATAAGGAGGGGAGGGGAGATGTACATATTTATTATTATAATGTCTACTTAAGTTACATAATACATTTTTAGTGTAAATTTTAAATCTGACAGAGTGATGTTTGTGTAATCTATATTTTTAAATTTTGTATTGTACATTGAAAAAGGCCTACGAAAAAAAGCATTTTTAACATACGATGTTTTACTTATTGGTACATGAAACAGGTGGTACCGTCTACAAATCCTGGCTGGCACATGTATTGTTATTAAACCAAGCAGCTCTGTACAGTCAACCATTCCTGGCATAATTTTGTAAAGCAGTAGTTGGTCCGCACACACTCTGCGGTATTGTAGAGAAATGATTCCATGGAAGGTGGAGGCAGTGAGAGTAGATACATAAGAAATACCGGTTTTGTATTTAAGGTACTTTATAAATTTGTTTTGAATATTTTCTATTCTCCTTATATATATGAGATACTGGGGATTCCATATCTGAGAGGTGTATTCCAAATGACTTCTGACAAATGTATAATATAATTAAATAAGGGCCTTTGGATTATCAAAGTTTTTACTCATTCGAATTATGAAACCTAACATGCTCAATGCTTTGGAGGTAATTTTATTGATATGCGATTCTTAAAGTAGTTTTGAGTCCAAAACAATCCCAAGATCTTTAATTTCGTGCTTTCTCATTAGTACATTATTGTTTAGTTTAAAATCAAAATTAAGAATTTTTCTTTAAGGTATGTAAAGTAAGGTATCCTACGTTCTTTTGGACATGCAGAGCGAATGGACAGCAAAAGAACGGCTAAAAAAATATACTTTGCGAATGTTGGAGGATGCATAAAACGAGAAAGACCGAGAAGAACATGGTATGTTCAAATTAAACAAATATTTTTTAACGGATGTCATATTTCATATTTCGTAATTATCATCGTGTACGCATGAGAAGATAGTATACGCAAGGTCTGTATGCAAAGATAAATAAAGTGGCGTTTTATCCTTTCTAACTACTTCCACCGGAAAACAGTGTGAAGATTTGTTTGTTATTTAAGCTTTCAACTATTTTTAAAAAATCTGCCTTTAACTAATTAGAAATACCCCAAAGTTTGAGAACCAAACTGGTTGTTTAGAGGCAGCTTGCACTTGGAGAAGCCATAACTTCACAGTCCACGGGTCTACTCTCAGGTCGCCACACTGTCTGGTCCCGGCATGTCAGGAATGCGACCCCCACTCAATGGGGATAACACATCACATCCTTCATAAATTTCGCAGAACCGGACTAAAAGAACACTTATTTTATTTTTTAACTTATTATATTTATAGTACTACTCTTATTTGTGTATAATTCTGTAAAAACCATTTAAATTTACATAAATACATCGACCTTTTTTAATTATTTTTTTTAATATTTGCGTTCTGATGATTTACCCAAATATTCAGCTTTTGGTGGTCATTTTCAATGAGCTCTAAAGAACTCACTGTTATAAAATGGAAATCAAGTTGCGGTAGAGTGGGATTTAAACCACGGACCTTTGATCCGTGAGTCCGAGACACTAGCCACAGGACCACAACCCAATTAGGTACTACCTCATCGCCAGGAAGTAAATAAAAGTGATTTATAAAAAATATAATCAATAAAGAAGAAAATATCATACAACAAAGTAAAATATATTTTTGATTTAATAAACAAATACATATACTAATTATTTTCAGTGCAGTATGTAGTTTTAGAGCCACTGAATACTATATTATCTACTATTTTCCATTTGTAAAAACTTTAATGATATTTTAGATTTGAGATTTTTCGTCTTACAGTTTTATAAATGTATTTCCGTTCCGTATAAATTAAAATTGTATTCAACAATGTAATCTATAACCTGAAATTCTATATGGAATATTATGTATTGTTAAAATGGCCATTTTCAGTCATTTTTTTAGGAATATTTTGTTTTTTTAATATATTTTTTTTGTATCTTATTTGTGAGTTTATTTTTATTAAACAATACTTATGGAAAATGTACATTTTCAGATGAAAAGTAATTGAGAAAAGAGGAGCAAAAAATAATTTTATTTTTAAATTTAAAAAACAATAAAGCTCCATAAAAATTCAGAAATTCGTACATGTATAGTTAGTTTCAACAAATTTGATAATATTCTGGGAAAAGGCGTTACATAGTATTTTTTTAAATTAAATAAGAATTCATATTCAAATGGCAACACTAACGTATTTGATAATGTACATACATATTTATTAGATTAAGGAATATTTTAAAAATCAGTAATTTGAAATTGCTTATTACTCAATTGTGCAATACCTATATATTAAAATATGGAACTGTTAGATGAGGTGGTAAATACGCCAATAAAAAATAGTGAAAAGATCAATTATCAAAGTAATTTTAAAGAAACCCTTAACAATCAATACGGAAAATCTACATAAATTATTTAAAGTTCATACGGTATTATTTACATACCATATAAATTAAATTATATAAAATTACCAAGAAAAAATAAACGAGTTTGAGATGAATAAGTCAATCAAATACCAAAATAATATCAAAATTCCTAAATACCACACAAATACCCACATGGTCAAAAAAGATTTGTTTTCAAAGGTATTAATAATTATGATTATATCCGTAATGACCTAAAAACTATAATATCACTAAATAAAAACAAAGAAAATTTTTGAATCCCAGTGAAAACAGCATTGCTATTTTGATTTGTATTGCGGTATAATTATTTTCTCTTTTTGTCTTTCTTTCACTTTTTTTTTTATTCACATTTACTAAATAAATATAACTATAACTTCAAATCACTAAATAGCTATAACAGTGTAAGCCACTTTCCAAGCTCAAGAGCTTGTCTCTTTTTTGGAAAGTTATAGTTTTAAGATTAACTAAATATTTCAAAGTAGATTGTAAAAGAAAAAAAAAAATTGGTTTCATTTTTAAAATTTAAATTATATTCTAGCAAATAACCACCAACACAAGTAACACGGGCGCCGCGCCGTGGCGCAGTTTGGCGTTGTGGGTTCGATTCCCGCCAGTATCAAAAAAAAAATCCAAGAAAGGTTTTTTTTCTCAATTGGTCTGGGTGTAGCGGTGTATTTTTCATAACTTCCTTCCATATCACTCATTGACAATCATATAAAAGAGAAGTTTAGCGGGTTGTACCTTAAAAATTAAAAAAAAAACACTGATATTTGTTTCGCTTATTTCACAGTCATATAATTAATTATAGATTTTTATCTGTAAAGTAAATTTTAAAACAGTTCACCTCTGAGACGTCAATCTTTGTTGTGTGTTGTTTTATCGTAGCAATAGACAGACGCTTTTAATGAAATGTTTTTAATAAAAACTTAATACCGTCTCATAATATTAAAATTATTGTTTTTAAAATATCTGACAAAGGGTGTTAACATAATCTGTGTCCGTTTTTTTACAAATTTAAAAATGAGTCTCAAAAGTAAAACAAAATAGTAAAGGTTAGTCGTCATTCGAACGAAAATGTTCACTTTTTCTTTGCATGTTGTATGTATTATTTTATTTTATTACAAGCCCTAAAAATGAAATATCAAACAGACGAATCTAAGCATTTTCGACACCTTCTTCTGTTTGCGTTCAATCAATGGAATAAAGCTGCTCGCGAAATTTTCACCGTGTAAATTGAAGATGCCATGTATTCTTTATAAATTTGTTGTACAATAGTGAAAGAGAATATATTATTCACTACTTTGTTGTATATTTTTGAGTTGTGCCCCCTTATTCTCTTCATTTTGAAAAAACGGACACAATTTATGTCATCACCCAATATAAAATATTTATACATAGTTGGATCATTCATTGGGCGCCGTTTTTGTGAAAATCGCCTCAAGGGCGTGTTCTTATATTGTACACTTTTTTTACAGTTTTGACAGTAGATAGAAGTATTGCCGTGAAAAATCATTCGTGGAATAAATATTTCTTTTCAAAATTGACATTGAGATATTGTGTATTGGTAAATGTGCTGACCACTACAGCACTAGTCGGAAATGCTTAGATAATATAAATGTGTTACATTCACCATTCTGCCTATTATTAAACATCGACATTTTCTGTTCACATTTGTGAAGTCAAAGAGCTGAAACTGCCCTATCCCCTTCTCAAAAAAGTTTTTCTTTGTTTCAATAAATTTAAACCTCGATAACTCCCTAAAAGGAGGTGGAATCTAGCCATGTTTATAAACATTTAAACATTCTTAAAATATTGTAGATTTATACTGCAAAAAAATATGACAACGAACGCTACAAGTTGTACACGTATTGTTAAGACCTAAATATAAATTATTTTAGATCCAAGATAAGCAAAGAGATAAACGATGCTTTGATTTCTCTGTGTTTGATATAGTAAAACATAAAAATTCAGATAAATGTCACTAAATTTCATATTCTTTTAAGGTTACTGTGATTATTAATGCTTAAAAAAAGATGTCCTAAATAAAACGAGATGTTTTGTTTGGAAATAATACCCCACTGTTTTTGATATCGACTTTTTTCTAAAATAGAGCATGGTTAAAAGAAAAGTAACACGAGTTACCCATTATCTTTGATATTTATAAGATTACCACCCTTAGAGACACAAACGGAGATTTATGTAAAATAATTTTATTTGACACATTACGTATAATTTTTTGTTCCTGCGCCTTTTATTAGGGTTAAATGGTGACATTTGGGTTAAAACTCTCAAATTTAAGAGCATGCAAGGAATCTAGAATCTACACTTGTAAAAAATTTGATAAAAAAATATCATTCATGTTTCAAATTCCGATTCACACATTCATCAAAGGAGTCTCATTCATATGAAAATATGCCAGTAATTTTCAAAAATCTGCCGCGTTTATCTCTGGACCCCCACTCCGCCGAAGACAGTTGACAATCGATGGGGGTCCAAGATGATACCCACCTTTTTAAATACAAAAGGGTCCGAGTGATTGAGCATAGAAGAAAAAGGTCGTACAGGAAAGAGTGAAGGAATAAAAGAAACTAACGCACCAAATTACAACACAATAGGCTGTGCCGCCCACTTCTCACTGAACAAATTCCTAAGCCCAAACGCACGACTGATCGAAAATAAATACAAGATAATCTGACACTAAAGTAAAAAGCGACCAACCCATTCGTTACATCGTATTTCTGAACAAACGAACTATGTACCATTTCGAGGACTACAAGAACTGCAATGTACATTACGATTTACTGACGCAATATACAGCATCTTTCACTGATGTCAAACATCAAACAGTTGATCTCTTATCCGCACATTTCAAGATATTTTTACAAGTGCTAGAACGTGCGGCAAAAAGGCATACTTAGAGTAAACGTAAATAATTTTGCCTCTGTTGTAAGACTCTTCCTTTTCTGTTGCACGTTATTTTACGTACGAGTTTTTTAAGCTCGTATCCAATTCCAGGTCAGGTGTACCTCTTGTATGAGGGTGGATGAAGAAAGGTCACCAAATGACAGGCAGCCTTGAGCTTTTATCCTTTGACTTCATCACAATGGTTTGTTGTACGAATGGAAGGCATTGTTACTTGATTTGGTCAAATGGTGAGGGTTTTATAGTGGATTGTTTATTTCTTCATGAACATCTGCTAAATGTGATGAGCAATCACGTATCTCTGGTGTATTTATAATGATTCACTCATGCAATTTATTGTGACACTTACCTAAAAGTTATCTTTTGATATTATAAAAGAAAAATTTGTTTATTTTTTGCGCAGCATCAATCCAAGTGGCTGAAACATGGAAGTGTATTCGACACCACAGAATAACCAGCATAGAATAATCACATTTTCGTTGTGATTTCACAGAAAATAGAAGCAAAATCTCCTTGCATAACACAAACGTCGTATTCATTACTCCATGGGAGCCGACTCAAATAAGTAACGCATAGATTCGAATCATAAAATAGAGATATAAAATTATACATACGTTTATATTAATAAAAATATATTGCGTGAAATAGAATCAGAACCTTGAACGAATGTTTTAAATATTAGGTGTCGGCACAAATTGTATTTTTTCAAATCTTAAAATGTGCGCCAAAAGTAAAAGAAAATCGTAAAGGTTCTCGTCATCCGAAAGAAAAATTTCTTTTCTACGAAATATTGTACTTGTTTTTACGTTTTCAAGTGAATAAACACATATCTTTTATGAAACACTATGTTCACTACACATTTTTTAACATATTGTATTTTCAGAAGTCCGCAGTTACAATTAAATACATCCTCACATGTGAAGCCCAAAAATCGCGAAAGTTGAGAATGACCCCTTTGATGCGATTTATTTACACGAATTTTTATACGAATTATCGATAGTATCAAATAGTCTAGAAGTCTTGAAAAGTTTCGTGTCAGTCTCAATACTCAAATTTGTGTCGAGAATGGTAGCCGTAGTTACGAACCAATGTTTCATTTATAATAAACCAAAAAAGGTTTATCGTATCTGCCTCCAGATTCATCATAGTTTTGTTATTGCCTCAATTTAGATGATCGATAACAAGACAATTTTTTCAAAATGAAAATCTGCCTTTAAAACCTGAACCACTATCTTCTTGAGTTTCTTAAAATGATGATGATTGAAACGTGCAAGGTAGAGTTTCTCAACATTTGGTGCGAGCTCTAACGGGGGTAATTTTGATGTTTTGTCGCACAAGTCATATTAATCTTTACAATCACTTTAATCTCGTTAGTGATTTAAAAGGCCGTTTTACACTGCAATACTAATTGCACCTGAAGCGTAAGACTGATTTTGTTAACTTCATGTAACGGGCAATCAAGATGCGCCGCAATTAAGTGCTAATTCAATGCTCTGGGAAATAATGATAATAATAATAATTTTAAAAATACTATTACAAACCTTTGAACAAAACTTAAATAATTTTTGATATGGTTTTTTGATACTTTCTGTTTTATTTTCTTTTCATTACTTTTGTTATCTAATTCTCATTTGTTTAGTAAATTAATTTTTTGTTTTAATTTTATTGTCTCTAATTGTATTTAGTTTACTTAATATAATATGCATATTTTGTATTACTGTCTACAATAAAAAAAACAGTAAGCCGTGCAATCAAATATATTTTTAAAATATGCAAAATAAAGTGAATTTATCACTTTGTGCTATAATTCTACCAGACTGTGCTAACTTTTTTAAAATATTGTTTATTTGTTTAACTTTTTGTACATAATGTTAATTGTACATTGGGATACTTATTGCCGAACGGTAATTTCTTCCAACCGACCAGTAAAATAAAAGTTTTATTTTTATAATTCAAATTAAAACATATTCAATAGAAAATAAAGTTGAAAAAGAGCTAAAAATATATTAAAACAGAAATAAATGTATTGGTGTATAAATTACCTGAAATCAATACCATTACTCAATGGGAAAAGGGGAAAAAGAGGAAAGAGGAAAGGAGGAGACATTAAGGAAGAGAAAAGAGATGTTTTTTCTGACGTGATTTAAACGGAAATAGTGTTCCATTGCAATTAAATTAATTTTATTATACCTACTGATCATTTAAATATACTGTATGTTTCTTAAATAAATAATGTTATTTAAAAAAATATCCTGCTCCAGATCCGTTGGTACATTTGACACTGCATTAAAAAACCAAATAAAACGTTTATTAAACATCTGTTACATGAAGGTTATGTGATCAGTCTTACGCTTTTAATGCTTGTCTAGGAACAGTGTGAAAATACCTCTTAAAATAAATGTTGACATCGACCCTGCTAGAAATTGAATCTGGGATGTTAAACGTAGTAGGCGAACGTGTCAACCACTGGCGGCTCCTGACCAAAAATATGGGCAGTGCATTTCTTTTCATTTTGTAAACTTATATATTAAGTTCAATAATATTATGGCAATATGACAGGTCTGACGTGATAAACGGGCAATAGTATGACAGATGACAACTCGCGCATCGGAACAAGGAACGCTTAATTTGCCTAACATTATACGCACGTTATAGGACACTAAATCAACTAAATTCGTAATAATATCATGTCATTACGCATGTTCAAAGTGACATTGCAAACGAACTTCAAACTTCAAATCTGCGCATGCGTTGGCAATGCCCGGAGTATGTATATGACCTACTCCCTCTAACGCACGATTCACCGGTATAAAGCGTCGTCTATCTCACTCAAATGACGATCTTAGGAGAAATTACATATTTTATGCAAATTCAGGGTAACAAATTGTGCAAAACAGAACATGCACACGGACGATTGCGCATGCGTAGACAAGATGAGAAAATCGTCCGCTAGAGTCGATCTCGTTAGATCTTTTGGCGCTAGGATTGAATATTATGGTGTTTACGTGTGTAATATTGCACCGAATCCCTGTTTCTTTGTACTTATAACATATTTTTACTATCAATAAAATGAATAATTTATTTCCACATATTTTTACTTGGCAGTGCACTGCACTTTTGCACATACTAAAGAACCGCCTCTGGTGTCAACTATACTACGATGTTGACATATTCCTACTTGTTTTCTTTTATAGCATTTTTACCTGAGAGTGGCAATCAAGTAGAAAACACTCTTCCAGGGTCCGGGTTCTATTTCACATACAGAACTGTATTCGTTTTATAACTAGACACGGACAACAAATATATACATATAAAAATGAAAGTCTATTTATTTATCCAGTATGAGTATCTTTACTATTCATCCGATTGCGATGAAACTTTGGTGAGTTATAATAATAGTTATAATAGTATCTGAATAAAAATAATACAAAAATAGCAAGGAAATACAATTTTGAAGACCTGCATATGGCCTGCTCACGCGTCGGAAAACTTTCTGATTTAATTTTGTACGCACCAGACGGAAAAAAAATCGTATTCTTTTTCTTCAAAAATTGTATTATTTTTTGCGCTTCAATAAACATAATTGAAACACAAACACTTTCTTTCTTTGAGTGGCATTGCAACGCATGCCAGGTACTCGCTAGAAAATAAATAATCATAGGAAACGTAACACAGGATTGCAATGCGGGGACAACATGGTTACGTGGCTCAAATGTGGTTGAGAAGCACTGATGCAAGGAATGGTATCCAGGGCGAACAATGCGTTATTACGTTCCACGAGTGATAGCATCTACTTCCATTTGTGTTTCTATTCCTCTTCCTCCCAAGGTACTCCACTATAATTCCTCTCTACTTATTTTGCTACCTCGCATTGGTACTAGGGCTCCCAAACGAAAAATTTCGTACATTAGTTTTAGTGTTAAATAATTTTAAAATGTAGAAACACTTTTGACGATAAAATTCTTATGCTTATGTAAGTATTAGCCAGCGTCGCCAAGTCTACCAATTTTGGGAGCATTCTGCTGATCCTCCGAATTCGATGGTAATTCTACCGATTTTTTAACAATCAGCAATTTTCACGACATAATAGCAGTCACCCCTTCTGCCACCCATGAAAATGGAAAAGTGTAAATATTGTTCTTAAAAAACAAATTTTGACCGCATGGCTCGTCACAAGGAACAGTTTAATAATTTTGTGAAATTTTTCTAGCTGATTATGAATATACCGAAATCTACCGACTTATTTTTCAGTAGCTTGCTTAGTAGTGAGGTTGGTAACCCTGACCTAAGCCTTGACCTTTCACTTTACTTAACACATTGTAAAATTGTCTATGCGCCAATATTCAATTCTTATTTTTGATGACATCAAAGTGACATAAAAGATCTAAATTAAGTTTTTTTTACTCTCTGCGCTGTGCTGTAGTGAAAACTATGTTTGACAACCACACATATGATCCAATCCCCGCGTAAAAAAGAATTTCAGCCCAACGGGAAAGTGAGTACAATTTTTTTTCTTCGCGAGAAAAATTAGAGCATTCAATTGTACGATAAAGTTTCTTTAAAATATACGATTTTTTTTTTAATTTAAAAAAGAATTACTTTAAACGACGCCACTGGTTCATATGAATCAACTAATGATAAGAACGCTTTGAACAATATACGGTTTAATTATCGTTAACGGACCAATCAGCAAAACTGAGAGAGAATAATATGTATATATATAGTTGGATAATTTATAAAGCGCCATTTTTGTGAAAATCACCTCAAGGGCGCTGTACAATTAATAAATATCCCAGTACGTCTTGCAGCTACAGAGCGCATGGACGGTTGGGATTCTAGTTCCTCGTTTTCAATTAAGATCAATCAAAAATTATAATAGATAGGAGCTAGATTACAGGACGTCTTGCAGCTACAGAGCGCATAGACAGTTAGAAATTTAGCCCCCATTTACACATTTTAAAAATTGACAGATAAATTTAGTGTATTACAAAATAATAATAATATGAATAGTAAAAAGGAGTAAGATTACAACACGCCTTGCTGCTACTAAGCGCATAGACGATTGGAATTCTAGACCCCGTTTACAAAATTAAGGTATTAATAAATAAACAGAAGAGAACCTCACAGCGTCACATACGGAGTAATTTCAGAAAAACAAAACATAAAAAAAATTCATAGCGCTGATAATACGATGTATAGATATTTTAAATATTACATTTTCTTTACAAAAGTCAACAGGTGAAAGAGTAGGGAAAATTTGGATGTTTTGACATAGGCAGAATGATAAATGTTACAGTGTATAAAGTGGCCACTCAAACCAGCTTGTAAAATTGTTTTCAGGCGTTGCCTAGTAGGTGAAATGGTTCAGCCGGAAAAGATGGAAGCGTTAAAGAAATGTGGATGATTAAACACAGGCAAAATGGTGAGTTTTACGTAGTGTGTAAAATGGCATCTTAACCCAGCCAATGACAGGTCAGAAGCCCTGTAAATAGCTAAATTTCCATATTCCCTTCTCAAAAATGTTTTCCCTCTGTGTTGCAACAAAGTTAGGGCATAAATTGCCTTTAACATAAAAAACGAGAAAAAAAATATACGTACTAAAAATAATGAAATGGCACAACTATAACAATAGTAACAAGTAAATACACATAAGTTTAAGTAACCAAAAATATCAAAAAATATATACCTGAATATGAAACAACAAATAACATTGATTAAAAAGAAGAAATCCAGCTCGTTTTATAACTGTCAAGTCCAGAACCAAATACACCAACCAGCCTTATCCTCATACTAGTTACAGTACGACCTCGTGGTGTAATGGTCAGCGCATTTGCCTCTCATACAAGAGGTCTCGGGTCCGGTTCCCGACATGAATAACATGAAATATTCATTTAATGTTGTGTTTTCACTCTTAAATATTCCATAGTCCCTGGACTGGTACCTGAAGCATAAGAATGATCATCTTACTTTCATGTAACAAAAATAATTAATATGCGCTGCGATTGGTGTACCAATGCAGTGCCCTATGCACCATTAGGTGTCGACAGAGAATAATGTTGATGGTTACAGTATATGTGGAGCTTGGGGATAGGCGAGTGCATGTGATAGCTCTTTGATGGGCGGACATAAGAGTGTAACTACAAATAGCGGCCTCCGTAGTGTAGTGGTCAAGACGCTTGACTCACGCACGGAAGGTTCCGGGTTCGATTCCCGGTGAGAACACAAACATTAAAATGTGATTTTTCTCAAGCCTGGGTGCTCTGTGATGTAATTCACCACTGTAATTAGGCCTCCTGGCCTGTTGTGGTGCAAAAAAAAAAATGTAATAAAAGTGCAACTTTTCGGGAGAGCAAAAAACGTTATTATGAACCCAATTATTTAGCTACAGAACTCAAATTATGCAAAATGGGTTATTATTTACAGATAAATCTATTTGTATCACAACATTTAAGTAATTCGTACAAATAATAGAAATATTCCTGATATACTACTTAAACAATTAAATATGGAACAAAAATGAGTCTACTTATACCACTAGAACTGACTTATACTATTTGTACCACTCAATTATATTGTAATGATAGAAATGAGTCTACTTATATTACTGAGACCATTTTGTCATATTTGTGCCACTGAAAATATGACACAAATGTGCATACTTATTTTATAAAAACCAAAGTTTAATAAGCACAAAGTTGTTTATAAAGTTTATATTTAAAGCACTAACTTTGTGGTTATTCATTATAATAAAATAAATAAAACAACTAATTTATTTTATACTTTATATTTAATATTAATTTTTATAATTTTATACTAATTAGTAAGTTACGTAAACCTTGACAAAGAAGCTTGTTTGCTTTGAAACCGGTCGGTGAAAATAAAAATTAGTGGTTAAAAACAGAGTTGTTTTATTTATTTTATTACAAAGTTGTTTATTTATGTTTTGAGTAATCGTAAAAGTGAATTGTAAGAGCCATTGATGCAGGCTTGTACAAGAAACATTTTCGCATATAAATCTCAAAATGAACAAAAATGCACTCTTATGTCTGCCCATCAACGAGTTAGTCCTAGAAATAGGAGATCTGTGGCGAGCATGTCTACCAGGCACACGGATGCGCACCAGCAAATCAGCAAATAAATTATTGTTTTATATATCTTGAGTTTAAAATTATATTTTATTCATTACAATAATAATTATTTTGTTACCAGATTTTTTTTCACTCTCATTTTTCTGTGGTATTTTTATAACCGGTTAAATGTTTTCTTTTTAATCCAGTTTGGAAGCCCTAGTTCCTGCCCCGCTACCGCTCTACTTCGCTACCTTGCTACCTCGCTACCTCGCTACCTCGCTACCTCGCTACCAAGCTTCCACGCTACATCTCTCGTTGTCTGACAAGATCATATTTAAAAAACAATAAAGCAATTTCACAAAGCAGCTATTGTGCGATATTAATAAGGTATGCGGCTCAAGACACGACAGAAGGCGTTGGTGGATGTATTTCAATTAGTAACGTATTGTTGGACTGCATTAGAATACATGATATTGAATGCGTCATTTTTGAGAATATTTTTTTATTTTCTTTTTTAAAAAGTATTAAATATATCTTTCCGTTTTTTTTAATAACCCAAATATTTCAATTTCGTGGCAATTTTAAACAAATTGTAAAAAACTCACTATTAGAAAGTGGAAATTAAGTTGTGGTAGAGTAGGGTGCGAACTTCGTACCTTTGATCCATGAGTCCACGGGACCTAGCCACGGGACCACAACCCGATTCAATGACTTATTTCAGCCCTACGGGAAATGGGATACAAAAAATATTCTCTTGCGCGGGGGGAAAAATTAAAGCATTAAATTGTAGCGCAAAGTTTCTTGAAAATGTACGGGTAAAATTATAAAAAATATTTTTACTAAAACGAACTACTTTGAATGACGTCACTGGTTCCTTTGAATGAGCCTATGATCTGAGAGCTATGGAAGATTTCCGGTCTGCTTGTCGTTTCTGGACCAATGGGAAGAACTGAATGAGAATAAGCGGAAATGAACCTCAGACGTTACACGCGGAGTAATTTCAGAAATACAAAACTTTAAAAATCATAGCGCTGATGATATAATATTTTTTTTTATTTTTATGACTTAGTTTAATAGTCTTTTAACAAAAAAAAACAACTGAACTTCCTCATTCAGTTTCTTTGGTTCAATAATTCAGTTGTTCATTCATTGTGGCTGTTTTTTTAATGGAATATTAATAAAATTTGAACTGAAATAATTTATGGTATATGTATTACTTACGCTAAATTCGATTCCCGGATTCGCTCGGGTTCGATTCCCGACATGTTAGAAATGAAATATTTATTAAAAAGGATGTTATTACACCAGAATATTTCATAGTCCTTGGACTGGTACCTGAAGCCTAAGACTGATCATATTACCTTCATGTAATTTTTTTTATCAAGATACGCTGCGATTGTTGTATTAATGCAGTGCGCTATGCACCATTAGGTTCGGAAATAGAATGATGATGATGATATACTACTTACGCATAATATAACATTCACAACTTTACTATCATTTTTTTATTTTTTATCTATGTATCAACTATCAAAACAAATTGTTTCCGGTTGTATCCAAACGAAGAGAACAAAAGGACACAAAAAAATAAATTAGTCAATGATGTGATTCATTATTGCATAATAAATTAGTCAGTAATTCATTGCATTTTCACCGTTTACTGCGTGAAAATCGCCATCAGCTTTGAAAACTTTATTCCCTCGATTGAACGCGAACAGAAGGAGTTCTCTTAAATGATCACTTTCGTCTACTTGACATTCAATCTTAAAGGCTTGTAATCAAAAATAACAATATACGTAACGTAAAAGCAAACACAATAAAGATATTGTATCTATAAGAATAGAAGAGTTTTTTTTTTTGAATGACGAATGACGTAGCTTTTCTCATTTTGTGGTACTTTTGGTGCTCATTTTTAATTTGGAAAAAAACGGATTAAATTCGTGCAAACATCTTATATATTATTTTTGGCAATTTTTTAATTTTTGAATGTTTACAAATGTTCCCATATTATGTTTATAATGGTTTTTCTATGTAAATCATATTTTTAAATTAATTTCGCGACGAAATTCTTTTTGTACTCACGCAAGTAGATGCCATTTGAAAAAAAAACAAAACTGATATCCGTTGGCTGTATGGGAAAAAATTACGATGTAAAAATCATGCCCAAATTTTCGCAATGGATTTAGAAAGTACGTTGACGTGCTGAATAGTGAATATAATTCTTTATAAAACGTGTACATATTTTTCATTCGATCTCAGTAGCCGACTTACCGGTTTTTGAGTGGCTTCATAATCATTGTCCTATCAAATTTAGATTCGTATCATTCTCCAGCCAAGAGCAGAACAAAGCTGTTTCCGAGACTGCCTTTGCCCGCTAACAATGACAATTTAGCCAACGGCACGAAAATATAACACCACATGTACAAAAATGTACTAGTTATTGTAGAAACTCAGACTCCATTCTAGGCAGTGTTTATCTTACACTCGTCATTTCCACCGTCGTTCATATTCAAATTTCAATTGTCAAACATAATCAAAACATGACGTGGATTCAATTTCAATGAAATCAACTCGCCGCTTATTTCCAAGTGGAATTCCTTTATGTCTGGAAAAGAATGAACAGTAACAATTAAAACAAGTTGGTACTACCGTCGTTCCCTCATTGCAAGTTGTGTTTGAATTGCCCGAAATCTTAAACGGACAATAGTTAAATCTCAACAATAAAAGTCTCCAACGTGTGTTACTCTGTTCACTCTGTTGTTGGGAATATGAAGCTTCACGTGGCTGTTACAGTGTGGAACTTTTGACGGAAGCGAGTCAAATGCACTGGAGAAAGCCATTTCCATATAAACTCGTACTCGAGTGACTTATTATATTATGTAAGGACGTCATCTTCCTAACCGAAGGATGTTATCAAGTATAAACTTTAGTTATTTTCCAACAATGTACTCAAACAAAACAACGCTGTAGTAGGAAATTTGTTTCCTTTTGAACATTTCATTTCTTTTTATTTTAAGATTTGTAGCAACAGAGAGGGAAAACATTTTTGAGAACGGAATTTGGTGGATGTTACACAGTTTAAATAAGCCCTTTAAATACCTCTACTCCCATATTCCCTTCTCAAAAATATTTTCTCTCTCTGTTGCAACAAATCTAAATATGAACAACTCCCTAGGGAGAAAATCCAGCCAGTCTGCAAGCATTTCGACATACTCAAAACACTGTTGATTAAAATTTTTGTTTTTTCATTAAAATTATTTATAATATAGCACACCTGCCAAATGCAATGCACATATTTGAGTATTGTTTTTATAAAAAAAAGCGCATAATAGAAAATTTACATGTATAAACATGTAATCACATTCGATCACTTCTCCACAATATTTTAAATAATCCCACTCCGCCTGTTTATCTGAGAAAGCTCTTCCAACCTCTATCACAACACGGGTTTCTTCGTTCTAGTAACGAAAAAACCCTTTTTATACCCTTTCATCGCTTTAATTTTTTTGTCTCCTTTTTCACAGAAGTAGCTGCTCGATTGTGAAATAATCTACCCAATAATGTTAGATACGCCTTCTTTATTTACATTTAAGTCGCGATTGAAATGTCACTTTCTAAATATTTAAGTCGTTCTTTTATCCTTTTTCTTTCCTTCCCATCTCCTTTCCTCTCTTCATAGTATGGTGTTATTCTTTTTAGTTAATCTTTGTTTTTAATTTTGTATAAAATTATATGATTCAATATGTCTGTGTACTTGTGATTTTCTCAAACTGAACGGTTTGGGTAGGTAGGAAGAAATTGCCTTAAGACAATATGCCCGCCCTTATATGTGAATAAAGTGTTAAATAAATAAATAATTCGAAAAACAAATATAACTGAATCAAACAAATATAACAATACACCAAGACAATATGCCCGACAATATATTCGCGTACTCAATATTCGGAGATTGTTTTATGTGGAAATTTAGGAAAAATTTGAATCTGTAAAAAAATTGCAATTAATTTGTAAAACCGAATTAAAATGACCAAAACATTAGTCCAATGGTATTTTTACAGAAATAATAGAGTAATTTTGGTTCGTTTAGTTTTGAATAAATAACACAACAACAGTTCTGCAAATATATATTTTTTTAAATTTTAATGCTTTAAACAAGAGGTAGGTTGAATTTGAATTCATAGAATAGGATACTTTAATAGATCTTTTATCGCCCAGTTAATATCCATTCGGATTCTAAATTCTAAGCGCATCATACGATCTTCTTGTCGGGACATTTTCCATAAGGATCTCCATTACTTTAAATTACGTTTTATTCCAACCAAAAAAACAAGGACCGAGTTATGAGATATGGTGTGTCCTTAGAAGAATCAGATGTACGATTAAAAATACCTCCGTAGCGCTACCCTTTGAGTCAAGACAAAAAATGGGTCATATAAATAAAAAGAATTTAACGACATCTTGTCCAACCTGAATCATAAAAATAAGTCACAGATATCCGCATAAAATTAACATCGGTCCTGGAGTATAATTTTATTATATACATAATCAGGACCATTATTTTTCATTCAAAGCTTTTAGCTAATGCCGAAGCCATTTCCGACGATAAATCATGATGGTGGATAAAGGCATTGCGGGGGGTGAGGGGTGGTTGAAGGAGGGGGGGAGGGACCAAAGGCTATGCTCAACAGATCGGAGGTGTGATGTTTGGAGTGATAAACGGGAGTTGGAGGAATCCGCGGCTTAAGATAAAGCTGTTCCGTTTGGTGCCCGAATTCAATAACAATCCAAACCATGTTTCCACATATTTTGAAAACGTTTTTCAAAGTCATTTTTGGACCACTAACTTATCCAGTAAATTTGATGTAAACTATTTCAATAATATAATCATAAATTTGAATGCTCAACTTATAAGACAAATTTATTTTCCTTTTTGCCAAAGCAAACTATCATATTGCAATTTAGCTTAAGAAAGTTGCTCTCGTTCAATCCTCAAACCAGTGAAAATAGCACAAAAATGGATCATAAATATCATTCTCAAAAAACCTTTGAGGTATCCAATGGAAGATCTATTCACCGAGTTAAAGATATTGAATGTAAGACAATTGTTTGTGAGGTGCCTGCTACTTAAATTTTATGATAAATTTAGTGAGGTCAAAAGAACCCAACAAAATATTAACACTCCTTCAGCAACACAAATTAACTGTATTGTCCCATTTGTATCAACCGCCTTTGGTAAAAGCAATATAATATAATTGCTCCAAAAATATTTAATGATTTATTGTTAAATACAAAAGACTCAAAATGTAAAATAAAAATAACTGCACATATAAATAGTGTAGCGAGAATTTAAAAAAAAAATATATATGTAAATCAAAACACGTAGTACTTTATGTATTATAATTGGTACACATATTATTTATATTTTTATGTATTTCATTGCTTTATATTTGTTTTATTATATATTATACTTTGTTATTTATGTTTAAGTAACATGTATTCTTGGCACATATATATACTTTATATTTGTATAATAGCGATTTTTAAAATCTTACATTTGATTAGCTAGGCATTTATAATTAAGTAGTTTTAGTTTTTTTTATGTTATTGTTTTATTAGTATAGGACTACTTATGCTGTAAAGATAAAAAATCTTCATCTTAGAACAGGCTGAGCCATGTTAGATGGAGACTATCATAAACAGAGAACACTTCGTTTTCATTTTACATTGATTAGTTTTAAAGAGATTCCCTGTTATTAAGTATGTATACTAATTTTTTGGAATAAATTTAGAAAAATTTTTTTTTTTAATAAATTGAGATAGACTGTCGAATCAGGAAGAAATGTTTTCTTTATTGAAAACCATAGTTGTTGTCTTGTTTATTTATTACGTTACTTAAGATTAGTCGAAATACAGTTTAACAACGAATGAAAATTGTTATGATAGTTTTTTTAATTTTTGTGAAAATTGCCCCAAAAAAGGCGCTGATGTAAGGCTATAATACTTATCTACGTTACCATGTACCTAAGTATGAAGGTTTTAATTCGATATAACATAGATTTCATTGCAAATAATCATAATAACGTGCGGTGCTTGCTTTCCAAATAATTTGTATTTTTAATTTTATTTCGTATTTAGTTTACTGTTAATTGTATATTTTAGGATATACTTTGACTATACGTGGTACGAAAATCTGTAATTAGCTTATTTTTGTTCTTTTATTTATGATAAATATAGATGCTGGTTATTCGAATAAACAATAAAATATATCACGTATTTTTTTATATTTTTATGTTATAATGATTTGATGTATAAGTACTTTCCTTAAATAAAAAAGGGATGTAGACATGAATCGAAAAAATAATGAAGAAATCGGTTATTAAATCATGTCTTTTTGTTTTTTGTATTTTTTAAGCATTTTGCATTTAACCATCATTATCTCAATTCTTCTTCTATTCTTAAAATTGTTCTTCTTCTAGAACAATTCTTAAATTAAAACAATGATAATGCTGGCGCAGTTGTTAAGACTGTCACTAATGAAACTGGCGTCGTTTCTATTGCCGTTAGTTACAAGTAAAAAATATAAGATATTTTTTTTCAATTGATCTGAGTGTATAATTTCCTACAATATCATCTCTTCACACCTGCTGACAAGCCTAATGAAATAGCTTAAGTGGGTTCCATTAAAAAAGATCTTAGGTAAACAGTATGAAGGAAAATCTCTCACCTACGTTTTTCCGTAAAAAGTATAGTTATAAATGTATCAGGAGAGTATGCGCGGTGTAGGGTACGGTAGTGGCGTAGTCCGGCAGTAGGCGCCCCGCAGCGCGAGATGCTCTGACCGGCCTTTTTCATAAACACCCGGTTTTATACCATTAGGTACTGAATTATACACACAACGGCCGTCATTTGTATATTTATTCCGGCCGTACACCGTCCGCGTCCACCCACCTGTCCCGGAGCTTTGTGACCGCTACCAAGCCGACACCTCGGACAA
>NW_028280365.1:0-21988 GCF_059751315.1 Micrasema longulum
TATATCTATGTACTTAATTTCAAAACAATGTAGTTTTGAAATTGTTTTAAAACGAAAAAGTTATGCTCACATTTCCTAAAAAAAACACTTGGACTCTCCTGTATAATTCCCTTTGCGGCGAACCAATCATTAAGCCTTTTTACCGTCGAAATAACAGTTGTTATAGGCTAAGACCGTATACATTTTTATGTTCCGACTTGTAAAAACAATTATACCTCGAATTCATTCATTGGACGTAGCTGTAGAAATCATAATGGACTCAGTATTGATGTGGACATTTTTAACTGCACGTTGCATTTGAACAGAAAATTTCTTCATGGGTCGATTATTTGGAATAGTTGCTGAATGTGCATCTTGAGTGGTTTATGCTGTGTATATGTGCCGCGTGTAATGTATATGTCTATGTATGTTTTATATGTGCGTTCATGTGTGTGCGTGGATGGCTCGAAGTGTACATTAGTATCTTTATTTATTTTAATTTATTACCTCCATGGAAAACGCAAATGTTAACAATTATTCTTTTCTCACTTGAAATTCTTATTAATTTATTTTTTTGTCACATTTAATGTTTTGCATAATTTATGAAAACTTAATTGGTCTTTTTAAAAAATGAAGCTACGCAATTTTTTTTACTGACTATTGTGCATGATTTTTAGCAATTTAACAGTTACCACTTTCTCACCAATGTGATTTAATGAATGGTGAATTAAATCACGTCTTTTGGAAAAGCTGTATTCACAATCGCAGCATGAGAATGGTTTCTTACCAGTATGAGTCAACGAGTGTCTTTTCAAATTACTTATTTGTGAACATTTATACTGGCACTCTGAGCACGAGAACGGTTTCTCACCAGTATGAGACAAGATGTGCAGTTTTAATAAATCTTTACGTGAACATTTGTATTGACATTCTGAACACGAAAATGGTTTTTCTCCGGTATGAATCAACATGTGTTGATTTAAATTACTTATTCGTGAACATTTGTACTGGCACTCTGAACATGAGAATGGTTTCTCACCGGTATGAGTCAACGAGTGTCTATTTAAATCACTTATATGTGAACATTTATACTGGCACTCTGAGCATGACAATGGTTTCTCACCAGAATGAATCAACATGTGTATTTTCAAACTACTTCTTTGTGAAAACTTATACTGGCACTCTGAGCATGAGAATGGTTTCTCACCGGTATGAGTCAACATGTGTGATTTCAAACTGCTTCTTTGTGAACATTTATATTGGCACTCTGAGCAAAAGAATGGTTTTTCACCAGTATGAGTCAACAAGTGTCTATTTAAATGACTCATTTGTGAAAATTTATACTGACACTCTGTGCACGAGAATGGTTTCTCACCAGTATGAGTTAACATGTGTAATTTCAAACTTCTTCTTTGTGAACATTTATATTGGCACTTTGAACATAAGAATGGTTTCTCACGATTTTCACCAGTGTGAGTCAGCAAGTGTCTATTTAAATGACTTATTTGTGAACATTTATACTGGCACTCTGAGCAAGAGAATGGTTTCTCACCAGTATGAGTCAACATGTGTCGATTTAAATTACTTATTTGTGAACATTTATACTGGCACTCTAAGCATGAGAATGGTTTCTCACGAGTGTGAGTCAGCAAGTGTTTATTTAAATGACTTATTTGTGAACATTTATACTGGCACTCTGAGCAAGAGAATGGTTTATCACCAGTATGAGTCAACATGTGTCTATTTAAATTACGTATTTGTGAACATTTATACTGGCACTCTGAGCATGAGAATGGTTTCTCACCAGTATGACTCAACTTGCTAGTTGTTGAAGAATGAACATCTTTCCGCTTCACCTGTAAACCTGAAACAACAACAAGACCATATAAATAAGACTTTTTCCAAGTGAATGAACAAAAAAGTACTGAATTAATACAATAAGACTTTTCCGACCAGCAAACACGAAAATGAGACCATTTCAAGCTTCCGAAAGTAAGGCTGTCTCACCTTATAAGTGATCAGTATGTGTGCGAAACTTGAAGAATATACCAAAGTGTTGAAAGAAAATCAAAAGATTATCACTGACCTGAAAAAAAAGTGCAACGAAAAAGATGAGGTGATCGACAAATTGAACCTTAAAATCGCGACAATCCAGCAAGATAACCGTTCTAAAAATGTGGAAATTTATGGCGTTAAAGTTTCGGAATCTGAGCTACCAGCTCAGAAAATCCTAGAAAAAGTCTGCAATAGTCTTGATATTAACGTTAGTAATTATATTTACCGTAACAAATCCGAAAATCCAAAAAAGGAATAATAAATAATGAATCAATTTAGTGATAGAAACGTTGTTACGCGGGGAGAAATACATGTAATCTAGGCAATGAAAGAGAGATAATGCTTTCTACCCTAAGACGGAGATTCAGTAATTACCTTTTGCCCGGCCAGTCGGTGGAGAACATGAGATTCCGTCTCGGGATATAACGTAAGGGTTCGATGACTTTGAACCTTCCTTCATCAACTCCCGAAGCCACGAGGAACCACAATAAGTAAAAACAGCTTTGATGTTTAAGGCCCGTAAGCCAATTTAATATTGTAAAATAACATAAATACGGATCTACAATTCTCTCCGTTGATTACATGTGAGGGGGGAGGGAAATGGAGGGGGTACCACATACACGCGTATTTCGGATCTAGAAGGATCAGCTAGCTCGGAATTATGGAACGATTTCACCGTGATATGATGCCCGAGGAATCCTGATGACCAAGGCGACCTCGCCTGCTTGTAGGGAAGCTGGAGAGCGGCCTCGTGCTAAGCACGTGGGTTGCAAGAGATGTTATCGAGACTGCAACAGGTGGGAAGTGGCTGGTTCGGAAAATATCCCTTCCTGGAGCTCATCGAGGTCCCCCAGGAGCTATTGGGGTTGCTGATACGCCTTCCCTGGCCCCGGATGGGTCCGATAACGTGCGATGGACGGGTATGATGGCCACGCGTCGCGCGGACAAGGGAAAACAGCCCATAAGGTGCTAGAAATCCCGTGATGAAGCCAGAATTTGCCGAGGAGCCCTTGGGGACACGGATGGGGCGGATTAGGAAAGATGCTGACCAGCGCGGCCCGTGCGTCGTCGCGCGATCAAGTGGGCGTGGAATATGGCTACATCTTCCGGCCGGTGCTCTAGTTAAAAAAGGCTATGCTCGACTCGTGATACACGACGCGGTATATATCAAACTTTGTTACTTTATAACGCACGTTGAAGAATGGAGATGGCGCGATGTTATCGTTTAACGCGGTTCCGCTAGTATGGTTTCGGAGGCCGCGGAGTTCACGGGCAGTGGGAGAACGTCTTTCTCCTATCAAGACTGTCCCGGAACTGTCCCCAAAATGGTTTCAGGATCTTTGAGTCCTTAAAGAGGTATTTGTTAAGTTTACTGTTCTGGAAATTAAGTTATTTTGTTTTGGTATGACTGATTTTTAGTTATAGAAATTGTCATAAGTGGCGCTGTTGGTCAATTGCGGGAAGATTTGAATAATAATTCTTATGAAATCTGAAGTGTGAAATATAAACATAACAAAGTGCAAGATAAGCTCATAAATCAGAAGAAAACCGCAAATGAGATATTAAATAAAAACGCAGATTCTATCTTCATAAAGGAACATATGACTCCATTCTTTGAGGATTTACTCTAAAAGAAGAAAAATAAACTACCTACCTTTAAATTTGTATGGTTTCGTGGAGGTAAAATACTCGCCAGAAAAAATGAAAATGACAAAAACATATTTCGAATCCAATCAGAAAACAATATAAATATGTTAAAACCATAATTCTTCAGAAATTCCACCAAAATGCAACTAGATAAAAATTGTATACCATTCACGATGGAAGAACTAGACCAAGAAATACATTTTAAGTTAAAGTTGGCTTGGTAATAAATTCTAAAAAAACTAAAATTGTTTATGTATCCTCACCATATATTGCTAAATGTGAATTCGAAAGAAAAATACGAACTCACATAATTTTTTGTCTTCATTCAAATTCAAATATAGAATCAGATAATTGTTAATGTCCTATTATAGATTTTGTAAATTATCAAAAATATTTAGGATTAATTATTAATCATAAATTTAGTAGGGGTGTTCATATTGATGGAATCTGGGACAGATTAAGATACTGGCTTAAAGTCATTTATGGAATCAAAAGCATACTACTTTTCAAAACGTTAAGATATAATAATGCCTCGCTTATTGAATCGATTATATCTTACGGAGTTCGTGTCTGGGGTCTCACCTTCCAGTCTCATCTGGGTAAAATTTATGATATTCAGGTGAGACTGTTAAAGGGGATTGTACCAGATAGCGTCATCCGTGAGGCGGAACATATGGGCGAAGGTGTAATTTTTTTTATTTATTTATTTATTTTTTTATTTTTTTTAATTCTGTAATGTCCTGCCGGTAAAACAACTTTGTGACTACACATTGGCTGTAGATCACTTTGTTGATCCGGAATATAAAAAAAGAGTTTTGCACACAAACAACACTAGATTAAAAACTAAGGGCTCCCTTGTCGTTCCGCGAATTACAAAATACTTCGGAGAACGAACATTACATTGCGTTATTCCGAGGTTGTTCAATGATCTCCGACAAACCATTATTAACAGGAAGGGTTTTCGAACGAGAAAAAAGGACTGAAGGAAAATCTAATCAATACTTTATAGTGCCTGTTAATAAATAAATTTGTATAGTATAAATAAAATTATGTAAAATAAACCTGCCATAAAAAAAGTGAGTCCCACCGAAAAATCTTCAGACTTAGTGGGTAACATATTGTAACATGTATTTTAAAATATAAAATAAACGCTGTTCTGGAGCACTAAAACTGAAATCATCATCATTCCATGTCCGCTCCCTAGTTGGAGCATATGTTGCAAAAATGCTACCAAAACTATCCATAATATAGAAATATAGCAAATATTTACGCAAAAAGTTACAGATGACATAAGATACGCAATGAATAACAAAATGCTAACCTTGATAACATTACTTGAATTCAGCAGCGCTTTCAACTCTTGTCAATTTTGATATTTTGTTAGCTAGGCTCAAAACACTAAATATGACACAACCGGTTATAAAATGGTTTTGATCGTATTTACGAGCTAGACAACAACGCAATGGTCATCAACCGGAGTTTTATCACCATTACTATTTTCCCTGTTCATCAATTCGCTAGCAGAATGCCTCAATCGTTCATATCATATCTATGAAGGTGATTTAGAACGTTATCTTCATTGCAGACCTGAATGCACCAGTGAAGCAATAAAATCGATGTCTACACTAAATAGCGTGTCATCGTGGACAAAGGAGTATGGTTTACTTATAAACCCATCTAAAACACAAATAATGTTAGCGGGCGTCAAAGATTGCTTAGTAAGTTAGACGCATCTTCTCTTAATCCTCTTAATGTCAGTGGTGCCGATATCCAATACAGGAAATCCATAAAAAGTCTAGGAGTACTTATGGATGAACATCTATGCTGGGGAGCACGTACTAATAAATTAAGCCGCGATATATTTTTCAGACTACACATACTTAGAAGGTTGCAAAAATTCTTACCCATTAACACTAAATGCCAGCTTTAATATTATTGTCGATTAAATTTTATTAATCGTATTGCAAACTCCTTAAAATGAACACGCACAGTGTAATAAAATATTCAATATAAATTCGATGTAGTCAATCGATATCGAGGTTTTTCGGCGGTACGTCAAATGAAAAGAAATCGTGTATTGCCTACTATTTTCTGCAATCAGACGTCGCTTAGTACGCAACTGTCGATTTAAATTCAACTACGCCGTATCGTTTTTAGGAGTCAAATTACCGCTGGGATTAAATGGGAATAGGATGGAATCAAATTTCATGTGTAAGTAGCGAATTCACAAAGAATATTATTTAAGAATTCGATTATTTTACCGACTGTCAGACAGTTGAATAAACAAGCGGACATTTTGTAAGTATTGCCAGGGTAGTCTTATTTGTTACCCGGCTGGCTTTCTATTGATAAGCCTCAGAATAATATGAAACTGTAAAATTTTACTCAATTACTAAACTATTATTTATTTTTATAAATAAATAAAAGACGAGTGATACTTTAATCCACAAATTTGGAATATCTAGTGACCGGTTTCATCGCTTTCGCGACATCTTCGAGACTGGTATCTTAATTAAGAAGTTCAATGTATTTATACAAAACTATGTATTTTATTCAAAATCAAAAAGTCAAAAAATGACAAAAATAGTAAAAAAATGTATTTTATAAATTGAAATTTATATAATAAATAACAATGAACTTCGATCAAAAATTTTCACTTACAAACATAAACTATTACAGTGGTGCCTCGCATAACGAACGCCTCGCACAGCGAACGCTGCACACAACGAACTTCCTTTTCGTTCATTTCACGATTCATACAACGAACTTCGCTTCACACAACGAACTTCGCTTCACACAACGAAGTCGCCCACTTCACACGATCACTGCCGATTTATTGCATCCTTCCGCGCAGGCAGTCGTTAGTCACTGAGCAGTACGCTTAACTTACGCACGTGTCGCAGCAATCGTTCATCATTACAACGAAGTCGCCCGATCTTCTACGATCACTTCCGATTAATTGCATCCTCCCGCAGGCAGTCGTTAGACTCGTTAGTCACTGCGTAGTACGCTTAACTTACGCACGTATCGCAGCAATCGTTCTTCATTACGAATTAAATCGCACACGTATCACGGCAGTCGTCCTTTTAAGATAAACTCAAAATTTTTTTTATATGATGGGTTCTAAAAAAAGCAGGAAGGTGATTTCTCTTGAAATGAAACAGGAAATAATTAGAAGGAGTGAATGTGGGGTAAAACAGTGTGACCTCGTCAAAGAGTTTGGCCTCAACAAGACCACCATTTTCACCATTTTGACAAACAAGGATGCAATAAAATCAGCCAAAGTAGCCAAAAAACTCTACACTAGAGCCCTCTTTAATAAAGTGTTTGAAGAATGCGAGTTTGGTGGAGACAATATGACTATCCGAATGTTTTGGAAGGAGAAATTTGATATTTGTATTTTTTTTTTTTGCACCACAACAGGCCAGGAAGCCCAATTACAGTGGTGAATTACATCACAGAACACCCAGGCTTAAGAAAAACCACAATTTTTAATTTTTGTGTTCTCACCGGGAATCGAACCCGGAACCTTCCGTGTGTGAGTCAAGCGTCTTGACCACTACACCACGGAGGCCGCCTAGCCTTTTGGCAATACGACTTATACAGAAGGCCTGGGAAGAAGTGTCACAAAGGACCCTCATTTCTGCTTGGAAGATGCTTGTGCCTTCGTGGATTCAGGAAGAAGCAGTAGTTGATGACACAGAAGTGGTGAAGGACATCATCACAGTGGCCCAAAGGTTGGAATTAGAGGTAGAGGAAGAGGATGTAGAGGAGCTTATTGAGGAACACAAAGAAGAGCTGACAACTGAAGAGCTCCAAACACTTCTGGCCCAACAACAGGACAATGCTCAAAGGGAAGCGTCATCTGATAACGAGGAGCAACAATCAAACAATCAACCAATTCCAACTGCTGACATCAAGAACATCCTGGTCAAATGGAAAGCAGTTCAGGAGTTTACCAATGCCCACTATCCGGATTCCGCTGAAGCAAACAGGATCAACGACCTGTACTCCGATACTCTTGTCCGTTATTTCCGGCAGATGTTGAAGAAAAGAGAGAAACAAACGACTTTGGACAGGTTTTTCACTGCACCATCGGCCAAAAAGCGGAAAATGGATGAAGATGTGCAAGATTCGATTATTTCTTAAAATTAAAAAATGTGTGTTTTTTTCATTATGTTTTTAGATGTATCTAAATAAAAATAATAACAAAAAATTTATCTTTTTTTTATGTCATCTTACCATATTTTATGCTACAGAACGAATTATTTTTTTTAACATGTATTGTTATGGAAAACGCGTTTCACATAACGAACTTTTCGCATAACGAACTTGCTCCTGGAACGAATTAAGTTCGTTGTGTGAGGCACCACTGTATTTCATATTTTTTTTAAATTGGCCCACCGTTATCCCCTCATACCAGCACTTTTGCTGATAGGGAATATTTTGTATGAATGAAATATGTAATGAAATGTAATACGTAATTAAACGGGTAATATAAAACGATGTATTTTGTCATTGATATACTTTTTTTATTCTATACATATTATTATGTCAACCATCACATTGCTTTATTCAATAGCTTTACTCCTGAATAAAAAGGGAGATAAATAAAAATGCAACTGTAATGGTTGTATACGGTTAAGGCAACCGTCATCTGTCATATTCAGCATTACCTCCACGCAACAGTATAGCCGCAAAATACGCCTGCCGATAAAATAATGACGGTCGGATACACCTTTGCCCAAGAGATGTGTCCGGAAAGCCAAATCATATAATTTGTTATTGGCCAACCATCGCGGCTGCTTTAGGAAGCCATCGAACAAGAAAGAAACCCAATAAGTCGGATTAGCTGTCACCCGTCATACCGAGCGGGGCCCACGCGTGAAAGGAAAGCGATATGTGTTGTTCTGCTTTACATAGTGGCATTTTTACTTACTTTTGTATGCAAGCACTTAGTTCAATCGTCAAATTATATTGTAATGTATGAATTTGGTATCCTCGATATACGGACCGCGCTGCTAATATAGATTGATGTCTATCGGAATTTTCTATGAAAAATTATTATTCCTTTCCATTTAGTGTGGTCAATAAAATGATACACCATAGAGTATAAAATTAAAACAGTACCTACCTAAAAGTATAAGCATTCAACGGCGATAAAATTTTAAAGTATATTGCATTATTGTTGGTGGTAGGATTATGTCAAAAGTATACGAGCTTTACATAGGTAGGTACCTGTCTATAATGTTTATGCATTATAACTTTTTTTTCCATAAAATAAGCAAGTATTCATGATTCACCATAAAATCAACATTTGTTTATGTGGGGAACATACGTGGCGATATTTAAAAATATTTCTTTACAAATTTATATAAACTTCAAGTATATTCTTTTGTTTTCTATTCTAGGGTTTCTCAAACAATAATGCACTTTGACAATAATGACCTTTTAGTTCATGCTGGCCAATTCTGAAATGAACGCCATTTTAATTACCGCCTAAAAATAAATCAATTTTAATCATATTTAGCTGAGCCGTTACTAAATACTTAAAATAATATTCCGTCTGTTGTTAATGTCATTTAGGATTCGATACCTTGGGTTGAATTCAAATGACCGAGGGGCAAATAATTAAGAATTTCAAAACCCTTTCTATTGAAAATAATAACTTTAATAATAAAATATTCCATGTTTTCCGCTGGGGAAAAAATAACCCTTTTAATAATAATTAGTAAACTAATGGCCAATAAATAATGTTTGTATTTTAAGAACTTACCGATATAAATAAAAATAACTAAATGAAAACCAAAAATTAATTCCTTTTTTTTTAATTACATACAAACTTCGCTTTTTCGAAATTCATACATCTTCTTTCTTGCGCGCTCCTGTTATTTAAACTTTTGACATATATTCATAAACTCTATTTAACTTTTCCGCCACCATTTTCTAATCCGCGCTTGTGGCACATAAGGCACCGCACCGGTGCTCTAGTCGAAACGTACCAGCGATTAATTATAATACATATGAAGGCAAGATGGGCAGTTTTTACGCTTCAGGTTCCAGTCCAGGAACTATAAAACATAGTAGCGTAGAATCCGAATTAATTTATATTAATTTTTAAAATTGATGTCGTCTAGTTTTAACCTTCTTAGTTTTTCGTTAACTATATTCCTAAAACAGTTATTATTTCTCACAACATAGGTATAACTATCTGCCATTTCGAAAAATGTGTGTACCTACCTGATATTGAAAATTGACATTTAGGTAATTAAGACTAGGATTATGGTATGTGTACTAAAATAAAACATTTCTTTAAATAAACAAGATTTATTAATTTTTCTTAAGTTATCAACCAGATTTTGACAACCCTAAGGCCTATAAATTGCTTGTATAAAAACAAATAAGGTTTGGCGGGTAAATTTGCCCAAATGTTTTTAGACGAATATTTTATTAGTTAGCCATTGAAAATATGCTCAAACGACAATTTTGCCCTTGAATAAATAATTCAATAAAGTAGTTCTTAGAGAAGAACGCCATAAGAGCTACAGTTCAACAAATAATGGTTGCGGGCAAATATGGAGGAACATGCAGGGAATTTCGCCCGGCATAAAAAATTTCATTGCTCGAAATCGCATTTAAATATGACTGAATTTACAATTGTAACCCAATTCAATGATTACCAAGGTCATTCTTCGTAATTAAAAAGTAAAGCATAATTTACATTTTTTTGGAGGAAATTAACATAATTACAAAAAAGTGGGCGAAATTGGACGGTTTTGCGGTATTATTTGTAATTGGTTACATACAAATGTTTAATAACATTGAGTAAAATGTTTGACCGTAAAGTTTATGCTTAAAATATTAATAATATAAAAAATAATGATTATTTTGAAAACATGAATACATTAAATAAAAATGTTCCAAAATATATTTTTTTAACCTTTCCCTCACAAAGCATACAATAATTACACATGATCCGAACTGGGGTACCAAACGACCCCAGCGCCTACTTGTATATGGCGTCAGGAGAATAAAACGTTGGAAGTGTATAAACAGGCCTCATAAGACCGAGCAATAATTTATTCATTTTTTCAGTTTTATTAACAGTTTTCGCGTTCACATATTTTATTTATTCGCGTATTTTATTCAGTTTTGTTAGTTTGCTGAATGCTTATGTACATTAAGTGAAATTGAACAAATCGGTCTGCGGGCGATTCGAATTCCCCCTTCGGTCCGGCTAGGTGAATATACCGACTGGATTTTGAGGCAATTATCCTCGAAAATATTGAACGCACCATTTGGCTTCAACCAAATTATCTTCAAATTGTACAAAGCACTGTCAACAGTGAAGAATGAAATTAAAAGAAATGAAACGAATTCATTCCGAAGAATGAAATCTTTTTGTTTCACACACCGTAACAATAACCATGGTGCTTAAGAAGTTTTCATCACATTGAGATGAAATTGTTAGTGGCGTATCAGCAATTAATCCATGTAATATTTTGAGGTGAATTTGCTGAATCACCTAATTAGAAACTAAAGTATCAACAAGTAATCTACATATTAAAAAAATCTTCCTTTTTCGTGTTCAACACTCCACACCGTACATGAACGCTGAGAAAACCAAGGCCTTCACCAGTCTCTTTTTTGGTGTTAATGGTTATACTGCGATTCTTCCAAATTTTCACCAGCCGACTCATAGCACTTTTGGCAATACCAACACGTCGCCGTATTTCACCTTCACACCCACCACCATCGCTGATGAGAGAACCTAGATAAATGAAAATGTAGACTCTTTCTAAGTTGCGCAGTAAGGATAATGGCGCTACTTTATTAGCTCGATCAATGATCACAAGCTTAGTTTTGCTCATATTCATTGAGGGTCTTAGGTCTGAACTAGCAGCATCTATTCGGTCAATTAGTTCAACAAATAAAAGAACATATAATGAAAAAACTTTAAGGTACATTAAAAATAAAATAATGATATTCTTAACTATGTAGTTATGTTATATATTAACTATATATCTATGTACTTAATTTCAAAACTATGTAGTTTTGAAATTGTTTTAAAACGAAAAACAAAACGAAAGACTCTCCTGTAAAATTCCCTTTGCGGCGAACCAATGATTAAGCCTTTTTACCGTCGAAATAACAGTTGTAATAGGCTAAGACCGTATACATTTTTATGTTCCAACTTGTAAAAACAATTATACCTCGAATTCATTCATTGGACGTAGCTGTAGAAATCATAATGGACTCAGTATTGATGTGGACATTTTTAACTGCACGTTGCATTTGAACAGAAAATTTCTTCATGGGTCGATTATTTGGAATAGTTGCTGAATGTGCATCTTGAGTGGTTTATGCTATCTATATAGATATGTGCCGCATGTAATGTATATGTCTGTGTATGTTTTATATGTGTGTTCATGTGTGTGCGTGGATGGCTCGAAGTGTGCATTCGTATCTTTATTTATTTTAATTTATTACCTCCATGGAAAACGCAAATGTTAACAATTATTCTTTTCTCACTTGAAATTCTTATTTATTTATTTTTTTGTCACATTTAATGTTTTGCATAATTTAAGAAAACTTGATTGGTCTTTTTAATAATTTATGAAAACTTAATTGGTCTTTTTAAAGAATGAAGCTACGCAATTTTTTTTACTAACGATTGTGCATGATTTTTAGCAATTTAACAGTTACCACTTTCTCACCAATGTGATTTAATGAATGGTGAATTAAATCACGTCTTTTGGAAAAGCTGTATTCACAATCGCAGCATGAGAATGGTTTCTTACCAGTATGAGTCAACGAGTGTCTTTTCAAATAACTTATTTGTGAACATTTATACTGGTACTCTGAGCACGAGAATAGTTTCTCACCAGTATGAGACAAGATGTGCAGTTTTAATAAATCTTTACGTGAACATTTGTATTGACATTCTGAACACGAAAATGGTTTTTCTCCGGTATGAATCAACATGTGTTGATTTAAATTACTTATTCGTGAACATTTATACTGGCACTCTGAACATGACAATAGTTTCTCACCAGAATGAATCAACATGTGTATTTTCAAACTACTTCTTTGTGAAAACTTATACTGGCACTCTGAGCATGAGAATGGTTTCTCCCGGTATGAGTCAACATGTGTGATTTCAAACTACTTCTTTGTGAACATTTATATTGGCACTCTGAGCAAAAGAATGGTTTTTCACCAGTATGAGTCAACAAGTGTCTATTTAAATTACTCATTTGTGAAAATTTATACTGACACTCTGTGCACGAGAATGGTTTCTCACCAGTATGAGTCAACATGTGTAATTTCAAACTTCTTCTTTGTGAACATTTATATTGGCACTCTGAACATAAGAATGGTTTCTCACGATTTTCACCAGTATGAGTCAGCAAGTGTCTATTTAAATGACTTGTTTGTGAACATTCATACTGGCACTCTGAGCAAGAGAATGGTTTCTCACCAGTATGAGTTAACATGTGTCGATTTAAGTTACTTATTTGTGAACATTTATACTGGCACTCTGAGCATGAGAATGGTTTCTCACGAGTGTGAGTCAGCAAGTGTTTATTTAAATGACTTATTTGTGAACATTTATACTGGCACTCTGAGCAAGAGAATGGTTTCTCACCAGTATGAGTCAACATGTGTCTATTTAAATTACGTATTTGTGAACATTTATACTGGCACTCTGAGCATGAGAATGGTTTCTCACCAGTATGACTCAACTTGCTAGTTGTTAAAGAATGAACATCTTTCCGCTTCACCTGTAAACCTGAAACAACAACAAGACAATATAAATAAGACTTTTTCCAAGTGAATGAACAAAAAAGTACTGAATTAATGCAATAAGACTTTTCCGACCAGCAAACACGAAAATGAGACAACTTCAAGCTTCCGAAAGTAAGCCCTTCTCACCTTATAAGTGATCAGTATGTGTGCGAAACTTGAAAAATATACCAAAGTGTTGAAAGAAAATCAAAAGATTATCACTGACCTGAAAAAAAGTGCAACGAAAAAGATGAGGTGATCGACAAATTGAACCTTAAAATCGCGACAATCCAGCAAGATAACCGTTCTAAAAATGTGGAAATTTATGGCGTTAAAGTTTCGGAACCTGAGCTACCAGCTCAGAAAATCCTAGAAAAAGTCTGCAATAGTCTTGATATTAACGTTAGTAATTATATTTACCGTTACAAATCCGAAAATCCAAAAAAGATATAATAAATAATGAATCAATTTAGTGATGGAAACGTTGTAACGCGGGGGGAAATACATGTAATCTAGGCAATGAAAGAGAGATAATGCATTCAACCCTAAGACGGAGATTCAGTAATTACCTTTTGCCCGGCCAGTCGGTGGAGAACATGAGATTCCGTCTCGGGATATAACGTAAGGGTTCGATGACTCTGAACCTTCCTTCATCAACTCCCGAAACCACGAGGAACCACAATAGGTAAAAACAGCTTTGATGTTCAAGGCCCGTGAGCCAATTTAATATTGTAAAATAACACAAATACGGATCTACAATTCTCTCTGTTCTATACATGTGAGGGGGGAGGGAAATGGAGGGGGTACCACATACACGCGTATCTCGGATCTAGAAGGATCAGCTAGCTCGGAATTATGGAACGATCTCACCGTGATATGATTCCCGAGGAATCCTGATGACCAAGGCGACCTCGCCTGGTTGTAGGGAAGCTGGAGAGCGGCCTCGTGCTAAGCACGTGGGTTGCAAGAGATGTTATTGAAAGTGCAACAGGTGACGGTGACCAAAAGACGGTGTTTATTTACGCATCTAATCACCTAAAGACGGTTATTATTTACGCATTCATTCACCAAAGAACGATGCTTACTGACTCTTTTAATAACCAAAACATGAGTTGCATTTACTTATTTGGTCACCATAACACGATATTATTTTACATTTTAAATCACCCAAAGACGACGTTTTTTTCTCTCTTAATCACTTAAAAAGGAGTTTCATTTCCTTATTTAATCGCCATAACACGATGTTATTTTACGAATTTAATCGGCCTAAAACGACTTTGTTTTACGAGTTTATTCACCTAAAGACGGTGTTTGTTAATGCATAAATTTACCGAAAGACGGTGTTGAATTACGACTTTAATCACCAAAAGTCGGTGTTTATTTACGCATTTAATCTCCCTACGACAGTGTTTATTTACGCATTTACCTACCGAAAGACGTTGTTCATTCACGCATTATCTCACCAAAAGACGTTTTTATTGACAACTTTAATCACCAAAAGACGGTGTTTATTTACGCATTTTATCACCTTAAGACGGTTATTATTTACGCATTTATTCACTAAAGGACGATGCTTATTAACTTTTTTAATAACCAAAACACGAGTTGCATTTACTTATTTGGTCACCATAACACGATGTTATTTTACAAATTTAATCACCTTAAGTTGACGTTTTTTTACGAGTTTATACACCAAAAGACGGTGTTTGTTAATACATTAATTTACCGAATGACGGTGTTTCATTACGACTTTAACCACCAAAAGTCGGTGTTTATTTACGCATTTAATCTCACTACGACAGTGTTTATTTACGCATTTACCTACCGAAAGACGTTGTTCATTCACGCATTAACTCACCAAAAGACGGTTTTTATTGACAACTTTAATCACCAAAAGACGGTGTTTATTTACGCATTTAATCACCTTAAGACGGTTATTATTTACGCATTTATTCACCAAAGGACGATGCTTATTAACTTTTTTAATAACCAAAACACGAGTTGCATTTACTTATTTGGTCACCATAACACGAAGTTATTTAACATATTTAATCACCCAAAGACGACGTTTTTTTCGCTCTTAATCACCAAAACAGGAGTTTCATTTCCTTATTAAATCACCATAACACGATGTTATTTTACAAATTATATCGCCCTAAGACGACGTTTTTTGACGAGTTTATTCACCAAAAGACGGTGTTTGTTTATGCATTAAATTACTGAAAGACGGTGTTTTATTACGACTTTAATCACCTTAAGTCGGTGTTTATTTACGCATTTAATCTCCCTACGACAGTGTTTATTTACGCATTAACCTACCGAAAGACGTTGTTTCTTTACGCATTTACTCACCAAAAGACGGTTTTTATTTACAAATTTAATCACCAAAAGACGGTGTTTATATACGCATTTCATCACCTTTAGACGGTTATTATTAACGCATTTATTCACCAAAGGACGATGCTTACTGACTCTTTTAAGAACCAAAACACGAGTTGCATTTACTTATTTGGTCACCATAACACGATGTTATTTAACATATTTAATCACCCAAGGACGACGTTTTTTCGCTCTTAATCACCAAAACAGGAGTTTCATTTCCTTATTAAATCACCATAACACGATGTTATTTTACAAATTATATCGCCCTAAGACGACGTTTTTTAACGAGTTTATTCACCAAAAGATGGTGTTTGTTTATGCATTAAATAACTGAAAGACGGTGTTTTATTACGACTTTAATCACCTAAAGTCGGTGTTTATTTACGCATTTAATCTCCCTACGACAGTGTTTATTTACGAATTAAGCTACCAAAAGACGAAGTTTATTTACGCATTAACTCACCGAAAGACGGTTTTTATTGACAACTTTAATCACCAAAAGTCGGTGTATATTTACGCATACTATCTCCCTATGACAGTGTTTATTGACGCATTAACTCACCGAAAGACGGTTTTTATTGACAATTTTTATCACCAAAAGACGGTGATTATTTACGCATTTAATATCCCTACGACAGTGTTTATTTACGAATTAAGCTACCAAAAGACGAAGTTTATTTACGCATTAACTCACCGAAAGACGGTTTTTATTGACAACCTTAAACACCAAAAGTCGGTGTATATTTACGCATTCTATCTCCCTATGACAGTGTTTATTTACGCATTAACTCACCGAAAGACGGTTTTTATTGACATATTTTATCACCAAAAGACGGTTATTATTTACGCATGTTTTTACCAAAGGACGATGCTTAATGACTCTTTTAATAACCAAAACACGAGTTGCATTTACTTATTTGGTCACCATAACACGAAGTTATTTAACATATTTAATCACCCAAAGACGACGTTTTTTTCGCTCTTAATCACCAAAACAGGAGTTTCATTTCCTTATTAAATCACCATAACACGATGTTATTTTACAAATTATATCGCCCTAAGACGACGTTTTTTGACGAGTTTATTCACCAAAAGACGGTGTTTGTTTATGCATTAAATTACTGAAAGACGGTGTTTTATTACGACTTTAATCACCTACAGTCGGTGTTTATTTACGCATTAAATCTCCCTACGACAGTGTTTATTTACGCATTAACTCACCAAAAGACGGTTTTTATTGACAACTTTAATCACCTTAAGTCGGTGTTTATTTACGCATTTAATCTCCCTACGACAGTGTTTATTTACGCATTAACCTACCGAAAGACGTTGTTTCTTTACGCATTTACTCACCGAAAGACGGTTTTTATTTACAAATTTAATCACCAAAAGACGGTGTTTATATACGCATTTCATCACCTTTAGACGGTTATTATTAACGCATTTATTCACCAAAGGACGATGCTTACTGACTCTTTTAAGAACCAAAACACGAGTTGCATTTACTTATTTGGTCACCATAACACGATGTTATTTAACATATTTAATCACCCAAAGACGACGTTTTTTTCGCTCTTAATCACCAAAACAGGAGTTTCATTTCCTTATTAAATCACCATAACACGATGTTATTTTACAAATTATATCGCCCTAAGACGACGTTTTTTGACGAGTTTATTCACCAAAAGACGGTGTTTGTTTATGCATTAAATTACTGAAAGACGGTGTTTTATTACGACTTTAATCACCTTAAGTCGGTGTTTATTTACGCATTTAATCTCCCTACGACAGTGTTTATTGACGCATTAACCTACCGAAAGACGTTGTTTCTTTACGCATTTACTCACCGAAAGACGGTTTTTATTTACAAATTTAATCACCAAAAGACGGTGTTTATATACGCATTTCATCACCTTTAGACGGTTATTATTAACGCATTTATTCACCAAAGGACGATGCTTACTGACTCTTTTAAGATCCAAAACTCGAGTTGCATTTACTTATTTGGTCACCATAACACGATGTTATTTAACATATTTAATTACCCAAAGACGACGTTTTTTTCGCTCTTAATCACCAAAACAGGAGTTTCATTTCCTTATTAAATCACCATAACACGATGTTATTTTACAAATAATATCGCCCTAAGACGACGTTTTTTGACGAGTTTATTCACCAAAAGACGGTGTTTGTTTATGCATTAAATTACTGAAAGACGGTGTTTTATTACGACTTTAATCACCTTAAGTCGGTGTTTATTTACGCATTTAATCTCCCTACGACAGTGTTTATTTACGCATTAACCTACCGAAAGACGTTGTTTCTTTACGCATTTACTCACCGAAAGACGGTTTTTATTTACAAATTTAATCACCAAAAGACGGTGTTTATATACGCATTTCATCACCTTTAGACGGTTATTATTAACGCATTTATTCACCAAAGGACGATGCTTACTGACTCTTTTAAGAACCAAAACACGAGTTGCATTTACTTATTTGGTCACCATAACACGATGTTATTTAACATATTTAATCACCCAAGGACGACGTTTTTTCGCTCTTAATCACCAAAACAGGAGTTTCATTTCCTTATTAAATCACCATAACACGATGTTATTTTACAAATTATATCGCCCTAAGACGACGTTTTTTAACGAGTTTATTCACCAAAAGATGGTGTTTGTTTATGCATTAAATAACTGAAAGACGGTGTTTTATTACGACTTTAATCACCTAAAGTCGGTGTTTATTTACGCATTTAATCTCCCTACGACAGTGTTTATTTACGCATTAACCTACCGAAAGACGTTGTTTCTTTACGCATTTGGTCACCGAAAGACGGTTTTTATTTACAAATTTAATCACCAAAAGACGGTGTTTATATACGCATTTCATCACCTTTAGACGGTTATTATTAACGCATTTATTCACCAAAGGACGATGCTTACTGACTCTTTTAAGAACCAAAACACGAGTTGCATTTACTTATTTGGTCACCATAACACGATGTTATTTAACATATTTAATTACCCAAAGACGACGTTTTTTTCGCTCTTAATCACCAAAACAGGAGTTTCATTTCCTTATTAAATCACCATAACACGATGTTATTTTACAAATTATATCGCCCTAAGACGACGTTTTTTGACGAGTTTATTCACCAAAAGACGGTGTTTGTTTATGCATTAAATTACTGAAAGACGGTGTTTTATTACGACTTTAATCACCTACAGTCGGTGTTTATTTACGCATTAAATCTCCCTACGACAGTGTTTATTTACGCATTAACTCACCAAAAGACGGTTTTTATTGACAACTTTAATCACCTTAAGTCGGTGTTTATTTACGCATTTAATCTCCCTACGACAGTGTTTATTTACGCATTAACCTACCGAAAGACGTTGTTTCTTTACGCATTTACTCACCGAAAGACGGTTTTTATTTACAAATTTAATCACCAAAAGACGGTGTTTATATACGCATTTCATCACCTTTAGACGGTTATTATTAACGCATTTATTCACCAAAGGACGATGCTTACTGACTCTTTTAAGAACCAAAACACGAGTTGCATTTACTTATTTGGTCACCATAACACGATGTTATTTAACATATTTAATCACCCAAAGACGACGTTTTTTTCGCTCTTAATCACCAAAACAGGAGTTTCATTTCCTTATTAAATCACCATAACACGATGTTATTTTACAAATTATATCGCCCTAAGACGACGTTTTTTGACGAGTTTATTCACCAAAAGACGGTGTTTGTTTATGCATTAAATTACTGAAAGACGGTGTTTTATTACGACTTTAATCACCTTAAGTCGGTGTTTATTTACGCATTTAATCTCCCTACGACAGTGTTTATTGACGCATTAACCTACCGAAAGACGTTGTTTCTTTACGCATTTACTCACCGAAAGACGGTTTTTATTTACAAATTTAATCACCAAAAGACGGTGTTTATATACGCATTTCATCACCTTTAGACGGTTATTATTAACGCATTTATTCACCAAAGGACGATGCTTACTGACTCTTTTAAGATCCAAAACTCGAGTTGCATTTACTTATTTGGTCACCATAACACGATGTTATTTAACATATTTAATTACCCAAAGACGACGTTTTTTTCGCTCTTAATCACCAAAACAGGAGTTTCATTTCCTTATTAAATCACCATAACACGATGTTATTTTACAAATAATATCGCCCTAAGACGACGTTTTTTGACGAGTTTATTCACCAAAAGACGGTGTTTGTTTATGCATTAAATTACTGAAAGACGGTGTTTTATTACGACTTTAATCACCTTAAGTCGGTGTTTATTTACGCATTTAATCTCCCTACGACAGTGTTTATTTACGCATTAACCTACCGAAAGACGTTGTTTCTTTACGCATTTACTCACCGAAAGACGGTTTTTATTTACAAATTTAATCACCAAAAGACGGTGTTTATATACGCATTTCATCACCTTTAGACGGTTATTATTAACGCATTTATTCACCAAAGGACGATGCTTACTGACTCTTTTAAGAACCAAAACACGAGTTGCATTTACTTATTTGGTCACCATAACACGATGTTATTTAACATATTTAATCACCCAAGGACGACGTTTTTTCGCTCTTAATCACCAAAACAGGAGTTTCATTTCCTTATTAAATCACCATAACACGATGTTATTTTACAAATTATATCGCCCTAAGACGACGTTTTTTAACGAGTTTATTCACCAAAAGATGGTGTTTGTTTATGCATTAAATAACTGAAAGACGGTGTTTTATTACGACTTTAATCACCTAAAGTCGGTGTTTATTTACGCATTTAATCTCCCTACGACAGTGTTTATTTACGCATTAACCTACCGAAAGACGTTGTTTCTTTACGCATTTGGTCACCGAAAGACGGTTTTTATTTACAAATTTAATCACCAAAAGACGGTGTTTATATACGCATTTCATCACCTTTAGACGGTTATTATTAACGCATTTATTCACCAAAGGACGATGCTTACTGACTCTTTTAAGAACCAAAACACGAGTTGCATTTACTTATTTGGTCACCATAACACGATGTTATTTAACATATTTAATTACCCAAAGACGACGTTTTTTTCGCTCTTAATCACCAAAACAGGAGTTTCATTTCCTTATTAAATCACCATAACACGATGTTATTTTACAAATTATATCGCCCTAAGACGACGTTTTTTGACGAGTTTATTCACCAAAAGATGGTGTTTGTTTATGCATTAAATAACTGAAAGACGGTGTTTTATTACGACTTTAATCACCTAAAGTCGGTGTTTATTTACGCATTTAATCTCCCTACGACAGTGTTTATTTACGAATTAAGCTACCAAAAGACGAAGTTTATTTAAGCATTAACTCACCGAAAGACGGTTTTTATTGACAACTTTAATCACCAAAAGTCGGTGTATATTTACGCATACTATCTCCCTATGACAGTGTTTATTTACGCATTAACTCACTGAAAGACGGTTTTTATTGACAATTTTTATCACCAAAAGACGGTGATTATTTACGCATTTAATCTCCCTACGACAGTGTTTATTTACGAATTAAGCTACCAAAAGACGAAGTTTATTTACGCATTAACTCACCGAAAGACGGTTTTTATTGACAACTTTAATCACCAAAAGTCGGTGTATATTTGCGCATTCTATCTCCCTATGACAGTGTTTATTTACGCATTAACTCACCGAAAGACGGTTTTTATTGACAATTTTTATCACCAAAAGACGGATATTATTTACGCATGTTTTTACCAAAGGACGATGCTTAATGACTCTTTTAATAACCAAAACACGAGTTGCATTTACTTATTTGGTCACCATAACACGATGTTATTTAACATATTTAATCACCCAAAGACGACGTTTTTTTCGCTCTTAATCACCAAAACAGGAGTTTCATTTCCTTATTAAATCACCATAACACGATGTTATTTTACAAATTATATCGCCCTAAGACGACGTTTTTTAACGAGTTTATTCACCAAAAGACGGTGTTTGTTTATGCATTAAATAACTGAAAGACGGTGTTTTATTACGACTTTAATCACCTAAAGTCGGTGTTTATTTACGCATTTAATCTCCCTACGACA
>NW_028280366.1:0-28038 GCF_059751315.1 Micrasema longulum
TAATTGGAATTTTACTGTGGATCTCAGAGAAATTTTATATAAAAAATTGGACTCGAAAACAATATTGAGAGCATTACAGAAAGCGCATTAATATTTTTTACATTTTTTCATTTTTTATTTATTTTATTAATATAATTAAACATTTTTACAGTTTTAACATTTCAATTTTCATATTTTTACAAAAACTAAAATCCCACCAAGCCACTTTCTGTAGCTTTTTGGTGGAGATTATATTTATACTAACTTATATAATATTATCTACATTTATAAAAACAATAATTTAACAGACATAATTAACAGCCAGAAAGATCAGAATATACATGTATGACCAAATAATAATAATATTATGTTTTCTTTTTTTTTTAATTACAAGAAAATATAAAAAATAAAAAAAATATTTACACATGAGCTTATAACATTTACATGTTATAGCTTAATTTTAAGATGTATTTTTCTAAAGCGTATTTTTGTAATTATATTTCTATGTAAAAAATATTTGTATGGAAAAATAAAAAAACAAAAAAAGGCTACCATTCATAAATAAACTTTTGATGGAGTGGTCACTTTCTTACTTTGCTCTTGTTAAATTGTGTGTTCAATTTAAGTTCTTTCGACAATAAATTATAAATACTAGGTACTAAATATTTGAGAGTTCTATTGCCATACTTATTATTTACTTTTGGTACTGTTCTTTCTTAATAACAAACCAAATATTACCAATAACAAACACATTAAGTGGAAAAAAGTCATGTAAAAGTACCTAACAATACGATTTGGAAATGGCCTTTTTAAGAGAAATTCCACTGCCATGAAATATATCAATATTCGAGCCGATACGCTTAAATAACAAGATTTCTCTTTACCTACCTATTCTTTTCTGCACCCTGTCTACCATAAAGTAATATCCGTTTTCATTTGGCGATCAAAAGATAGAACCAAATTCCATGCAACTTTTTACCAAAGAGTTTTGCAATATTAGCAAAACATATTTGAAAAAATCTTGGTATTTCTAAGAACAAACCCAAGCATTCTATGGGAATTATCGCATAATCTTTATATACATTTTTTTTCTGTACGTGTGATGTCACAGAACTCCTCCTAAACGGCTTAACCGATTTACGTAAGGTTTTCAGCGAAATGTAGATCTTTACGCTACGCGTGTTAGTAGATTAAAATTTTCAATCAATCTGTAAAAAAAAGTTAGAAGCATAAATTTTTCTTCGATCTACCAGGGTTGCATTCGACGAGAATATAATTTAAAAAATGGAAGAATGTTGTTTTTTGTGTTTAAAAAAAGTTTATTTTTAAATGTTAACTGACAACATTCGCTTTTTATGGATCCCAATCACATTTTTTTCTTACATTCCTTATAATTTCTTCCCATTTATTAACTTTACTGGATTTTTGGTAATATTCAATGAATATTAACTGATATTCAATACATTTTTGAAAATCGCATTAATGAATAAAGTGCATCCCTGTTGATGAGAAGAGCCGAGTATGACATTTGCAAAAAAAATCTATGTTAGAAAGTGAATTATCTTATGTTTTGGAATTCAACTATAAACAAGGACCTAAGTACCTACTTAAATTTAATAATTAAATGTTAATAATTTTTACTTTTGGAATTCAACCGTAAACAAGTACTTAGGTACCTACTTATCAATGAAAAGTACTGGTTCTAGGCAATAGTAGGCAAGCCAACGTTCGGGCAGGACAACGTCTGTCGGGTCCGCTTGTGCGTAATAAAATTATTAATTTGCTAAAATAACTTTGATGAGTTAACAAAGATAGCTGCTAAGAATATAACATGGTGTCAAAAAATTTAAAAAAAAGCACTGTAAAAAAAATCCTTAGCGTGTCATGCCTTTGTTTTGTATCTCAATCTGAGGCAATCGAAATTGTTTTTCGCTTTCGTTTCCACTTCATATGATCAAACACCCTTCTTCTAAAAACTCATTATAATCTATTTTTTTGGAAAGCCATTCGCAGGCTTAGAAGTGAATTCCTTCATCATAATGTTTCAAGAGTTGTCAATACGATTGTAACTACGTGAGATTTTGTTTAATACTCCGGGTACCATAAGCATTGAATTTCCGTTGTTTCTTGTTACATTAAAACAACGTTGTCATAGCACAAACATATCTGCTTATCACAAAGGACATTTGACATTTGCAGAGAATAATAAAATCACAAGACTATCTCCCCACTTTGTCACTTCCGCTAGAGACGTACCCTGAACTACTATTGAAGCAACTACTTGTAGTTTTCACAAGCCTTCGTAAGCTTATCAAAGGAACTTGTGTGTAGCATCTGTGGGGACATCTCCAGCTACAATGTAAGTGTACAATATTGTGCTGCATGAAAAATAAGTATAAACCCTTTATTTAAATATTGTATCAGTATTGTGCAGTCAAATTTGCATTAATGGTATTCAAATTTAAAAATCTTAGTTTGAGAGTAATTCAATCTCATTAAACTACATTACAATAAAATAAAATAAAACTTTTTTTAATTTAAATTATTTCCTATTTTATTTTGTTTTATCAGTATACTGCCAATGAAACAAATAAATCAACTCTTTTTTTCTTGAAAGAAAGGTAATGTGAGATGGATTTGATCGAAACTTGACAGGAGTGGACTAAAAGAAATATTGTTTGACAATGTTTTAAGTACGTCCAAATGCTTGCAGACTGGCTGGATTTCCTCCCCAGGGAGTTATTCATATTTAGAGAGGGAAAACATTCACAAAAGTCAACAGATGAAAGAGTTGAGGAAACTCGGATGTTCAAACATAGGCAGAATGGTAAATGTTACACAGTGTGTTCTCTAGATATTATGTATACTTATGTGTTATTTTTACAAATACCTAATTTTACCTTATTATTTTAATTATTTCTATATTTATGAATTAAGATATTCAATTTTGTTATCTACATATATATTAATAAATAAAATTAAAAATTGGAATTGAAACTGGCCACTTAAACCAGCCATAAGGCCACCAGGTCATAAGCCCTGTATATGCCTAGACTTTCACATTTCCTTCTCAAAAAAATATTTTCCTCTCTGTTGCAACAAATTTAAATATGAACAACTCCCTATGGAAAAAATCCAGCCAGTCTGCAAGCATTTAGACATACTCAAAACATTGTTGAATTAACTACCTGGTAAAAGAAGAAGTATAAAAATTGGAAAATTGTTTTCAGGCGTTACCTAGTAGGTGAACTGGTTTAGCCGGATGAATCTCACCCACATGATGAAGGTTTCAGCTCTTTTACTTCACAAGAGTAAACAAATGGAAGAGTTGAGGAAATGTCGATGTTCAAACATAGGTAGAATGGTGAATATTACAGAGCGTGTGAAGTGGCCACTTAAACCTAGACTTCCATATTTCATCCTCAGGAGGTTTTACCTCTTTATTGCAACAAATTTAAATGACAAAGCTATTTTGACAATGACTTGTGTGAAATTTAGGAATTTTAATATTATGTTAGTATCTGAGTGACTTATTCATCTCAAATTCTTTTATTTTTTCTTTTTTTTTCTAATTCCATACCTCACTTCCAAATATAAGGGTCGGCGTAATATTATTATCTCGCAAGTATTTCAGCGGATTAGGCTGCTTTCGCTGTGAGCTCTTGATATTTATAATGTAAGTGTATGTGGACCAATGTTGCTTCAGTGTCTAGTGTTTTCCCGTTTATAATTGCATTCTACTTCAACCGCCCTGGGCAACAGAGCAGTGTGTTACCGCCAACAATACTCTGTGTATCCACATGGGCACTTGGAGATACAATCTTCTATCTTACCCAAACCAGTAACCAAGGATTAGTTACAAGTGCTGAATTGCCTTGTCACTACGTCTAAATATATAGGGATTAGAGTTGTTTACCTTAATTAGCGATCAAACATCGATCTTGTATGGTACCTTCATCGGTTCATTAGATAATATTGCAAGATGATATATCTCTAATTACACTATTATCTCAAAACGAATTTGATATAAAAATAGCAAAATATCCCTTCCAGCTCAGAGCTCGTATTACAATGGGAAGTTAAATTTTCTGTTTGAAAAATGGAATATATATGCAGGTTATTGACGAAGATACTTTAAATTTTCACACAAATATACACATTTTCGCACGTAAATATCGATTTTCCGTTACACCGTCTTGATATGTATCGATGAAGATAGCGTTTGTATTCGCGGCCCAGAAAGTCCCCCGTAAAATTGTTTATTTTTTTTTCAGTTTCAGTGCTGTAAAGCAGCGTTTATTTAATAATTAAAAAAATACACATAAGAATTTGTTACCCACTAAGTCTAAAGACTTTTCGGTGGAACATATTTTTTAAATATTTTTATGATAGGTTTATATTACATTTATTTTATCTATATTTTACAAATTAATTTATAAACAGGCACTATAAAGTATCTAGAAAATATTTTTTCAGTTCTTTTTTTTTCATTTGAAGATCTTTCACGTTAATTTTCAATTTTCAACAAATTCTCCTCAATGATAAAAAATAATAATTTAATCCTTAAACATTTTTCATCATCTAAAAAAAACTGATTTTAATATAGTGCCTTTAGTAAACTGATAGTGTTTTTCTAGGCAGTATGTAATAGGTCTACATTGATATATAGTTGCATTGACTGCTTAAGTAGGGTTAATAACTCCTTTCTAAGAGTCAGTCAAAATAAATATTAATTCTAATACGAAAGTGAAAATATTTTTTTTTTCCCCGATGTTTGGAGTCACTTTTAAAAAGGCATCTTCCACACATATCATTCCGGTCCAGCCTCTTAAGTTGCGCAGGCAAGACGTCCGCCTTCGCCAGGTCCACGTTGCCCCTCAATATTGCCCATAAGTATAAATTGAAGGATTTTATGCTTGTCTTCACGCAGGATGTTACTCAGACTACCACTGCTAAAAATATTGCTGTCTGATGAATTAAAGATTGACTATTTTAAGATCATAAAAAATATTCAACAAAATTATTTTTTCGAAAAAAATTAATAGGATTTTTTTTAAAGTTTGCCATGAGGGAGTTCCTCTGAAGTTTCGCGGTCTGGTCTTGAAACACGTGTGAACAATATTCAAAATTTATTTATGGTGGTCTCCGTGGTCGTGGTATCGTAGTTTATGTAGGTTTTGTGGGTTCCGAGTTCGGTTTCCGGTAAGAACACAAAAATAAAAATGTTTTTTATTAAGCCTGGGCGTTCCGAGCTGTTCATCATTCATCACTGTAACTTGGCCTTCTGGCCTATTTTAGTATCAAAATAATTGAATTATTAAAAAAAAAAAACAATTTTCTCCCATTCCTACCTAAATTAACATTATTATAGATATATTACTGCCATTTAGTAAATACAGTAACACAGCTAATAAAGACACAACCAAAAACGACTAATGCCCGTGAACTTGCCCTGACTTGCTAGAAAATAATTAAAAATGATATAAATACTCGCTTGACGGTACAAACAATAAATATCTACGTTTCAATCGGTGCGGTGTAAATATTCAGCGCCCTATTTGCCATATAATGCAAAAAAGGGTACGAAAAAGAAAAACATATACTAGATAACAATGTTTTGAGTTTGTAGTAGTTAATATGTTAATATTAACAACTCTAATACTAATAGATACTACCTAGCCTCCTAAATAAAATACAAATAAATGCGGGATTGAGAACACTCAGACATCGGGAAATATTTGAACTGCCTTTGTTTTCAAATAATGCTACATACCACACACATATGGCTTGCATGTGTCGGGAATATAATATATACTGTCGAAACAATAAAATTGTCATTTTTCATGATACTCTCTCAGCTTTTGCGAATAATCTCTGAGGAATAAATTTTATTGAAAAGTACACACGTACAACTTATTTTTTATTGCATTGTATCCTGTATAAAAAAAATAAAAAAAAATATGTATCACATCTTTATATATAAATCTATTTTGTGTAATTCTATAATTGAAGATATATATGCATGTAAAATTGTATCGACGAATGTTTTCATACTGTATGTTTTCTAGTATGTATCTTTGTTGAATTACCTAATAAAATAAAATAAAATAAATAAACTCCATAGGGGGTTGAATTCAGTTCTTGTCTACAAAAAAATGGACAAACTCAAAACTTTGTTGATAAATCCACCTGATCCAAGAAAAAATATAATCTTTAAAAAATATTTTCAGGCGTTGCCTAGTATGTAGCTGAAATAATTAGATCAGATCAATCTCACCCGCATCAATAAATGATTCAGCTCTTTAACTTCACAAACATTAAAAGATAAAAGGGAAGAATTAGAGGAATATAGATGTTTAAATACAGGCAGAATTGTGAATGTTACACAGTGGGTAAAGTGGCCACTTAAACCAGCCAATGACAGGTCTAGACTTTTATATTCCATTCTTAAAAGTGTTTTTCATATGTGTTGTATGTATGTTAATATATGAGAATAGTTTATAAAATAAAATAAACAAGCTAGGTGGTGGCTAAGGGTTTATCCAGAGTATCTGCTATATTGAGCACCTCCTCCACTAAGCCTATTAATATTAGATATACGCCCTTGATGTATCTTACGAAAATAGCGCTTCATAAATAATTATCCACATTAATAATTACGATAATACCAATTGATTATGTAGTTATAATTATTATGTAATAAAACTAACAGTTTAGTGATTTAATATTAATTTTATTTATACTCTTCTAATGCATAGTTTTAATATTATAATTTGAGTTTTGATATTATTGTTTTGATTTAAATTACTTAATTGTTTTGTGTAAGATACAGTTTTAAAAAGTGAGGAATATTTATAATATTACATGAGAACAAAATAAAACGTTTAAATAATTAGACGTAAAAAAAATATTTGCAACAATGCTTGAGTATGTCCAAATGTGATTAAGGTTTCAGCTCTTTTACTTCATAAAAGTTAACAGATGGAAGAGTTGAGAAAATGTGGATGTTCAAACATGAGCAGAATGGTAAATGTTACACAGTGTGTAAAGCGGCCACTTAAACCAGCCAATGACAGGTCATAAGCCCTGTAAATGCCTAGACTTCCATATTCCCTTCTCAAAAATGTTTTTTCTCTCTGTTGAAATAAATTTAAATATAAAGTATTTGGTTTATTTTATGTCGTTAGTAGATTTGTCTATCAATATTTAAATACGAAAATAATGTTTCAATCAATAAACTGTGAAAACAATTACATTTCGTGAGTTTGAGGTACTTTGATTAGAATTAACTTATAATGATTTATTTCTTGTAGGAAAGTACCTATAATATCTTTGCACGAATTTCTCATTAAAATATAGATTTGTGATATTTTCTATAACAAAACCATATCCAAACTAAAAACAACAAAAAAAAAATGTTTTACTGTTATACGATGTCCCAATAGAAACAATAATGATTATATTATATTAGCTGCTAACTCACTGTTAACTAAAAAAACTTATATTACTTTTAATAATTTATATTACTTTTAAAGCCAAAATCTTGAACTATGTAAACCAGCAATGTTTGAGTATGTCCAAATGCTTGCAGACTGGCTGGATTTCCTCCCTAGGGAGTTATACATCTCACCCACGTGGTAAAGGTTTCAGCTCTTTTACTTCACAAAAGTCAACAGATGAAAGAGTTGAGGAAATGTGGATGTTGAAACATGGGCAGAATGGTAAATGTTACACAGTGTGTAAAGTGGCCACTTAAACCAGCCATTGACAGGTCATAAGCCCTGTAAATGCCTAGACTTCCATATTCCCCTCTCTAAAATGTTTTCCCTCTCTGTTGCAATAAATTTAAATCAAATAATAATATTTGAAAACGAGATATACATGTAAATATGGTACACAATAGTACCCATGCAAAAATAAATATAGAAAGCTTTATAATCTAACAAAGGTAAATTACCGTTTACCATCTTTGAAATATTAAATATATAAAATATTCTCGATTTATATTATATAAACTATACTTTTTGTCAAAAATATCAGCTACGTTGGAATTGTTATTGCCTAGATGTATTTTTTTAAAGTGTATTATATATGTATGGAAAAATAAACAAATAAAAAAAATATCTTTCAATACATCGATACATATGGAGCCCATAAATCAAGTATTTTTGTCTTGTTGTTCTTTCACAGATGGAAAGTGTGAAGTGAGATGGATGCGATCTTTAAAACTAGACATAGAGGTCGGTGGAAAAAAAATGGCTAAGAACAAAGTTGTTTTATATTTATATCATTATAATTTTGACCAATTTGCTTAAAATTTTGATTAAAAAATATATCATAAAAATAAGCAGATATATCAGTCAAGTAAGGTGATTAATTGGAAACTCCGGATGAATGCAATCAAAATCCACTTTTACTGAAATTTGATTGGGGAATTTTGGTCTAGGGGAGTACAGTTTGAAGAGGGTGCAGAATGTTATTTCTTTCAATGAGGTTTTCTTTTTGCAAACCCTTATTTTTCTGTAAACTATTTCCGAGTCCTCCAGCAGAGGGGAGAACTCGAGACGTGGGGGGTAAAAGAACGGTAAAACAAGATTTATAGAAGCAATAAAGAAGTAAGATTTTCAAAATACCGCGTGGTAGGATAGCTCTGATCAGCGGCGGCCAATTACGTGTACAATCGAAGGTATTCCACTCAGGAAGATTTATTCAAGCACGTTTATATGAGATTGAATGTGTTATTAAGATTTTGCATTTTAATCAAGTGGCTACTATTGGTTAATTCGATGAATATTAATATCAGTTCCATTACAATATTCATAAATAATACGTAGATATTATTTACAAGACCTCTAAGCCAACTGATATGGCATATTGGTGGAGATCATCCCCTAGGAAGTTATGAAGATTCATAAATTAGAACAGAGATAAATAACATAACAGCCAATGATATGTTATATTCCCTGTAAAAATGCCTAGTCTTCCGTATTCCCTTCTCTAAAATGTTCTCCATCTCTGTTATAATAGTAAAGAGGCATTTTATTATACTCTACTAGATAGTAGCTATTTTTTAGTTCATGTAAAACATATGATTGAATGGATTTAATGGATTTAACGGATTTACCTCAAGGAATAAAAAATAAAATAATTTAAGTTACTTACAATATTTGGTTTATTACACACGAAAATACAGAGATTACACAAATAATATTTTAGAGTGAATTTGAATACTGGTAAAGACAGAGAAGGGCGAGTAACGCGTTACGCGCCCTTGTATAGGTCCATTAGGCACTGCGGCCATAGACGACAGCACATCCTTGTCTCTCGCTCTCTGGTCCCCACAATAGGTTAATGTTATAATTTCGCTAAAAATGCATGTTTGGAGTTAATTTATAACTAAACGTAGTTATGCAGAAAGCAACCAGCCATAGAAAAGTGAAACTGAGGTAATAGTACTTTTGTGAAAAGAGTCAATACTCATATATACCCAACAGTTTGAATGTTTTTGACTTTTTCAAATAATAAACAATAAACACATAAGTTTTTTTTTTTCACAAGAAGGAACCTTATTATGTATTTGACCAGTTTTCTAGTGTTGTAAGTGTTTTTTGCAAATTAAGAAATGCATACCGTTTTTGTAATTGACACCATTTTCAGAAGGTGATTAATTCAGTTTTGTTGTATGAAAGCGGTCTGACTGTTTTTAGCAGAACTTATCTCACTGCAGAATTAATCTTACTGCACCCGATAACATCAATATCTCCATTTTTTCTCATAACTACATTGAATTGTTCTAAAAAAATTTTTGGTCATGTTTTCTATTGACTTATATAAGGACAAATTGGTGGTCTCCACGTTTACTATTGAATCTGCATTTGCGAGATTTACAGGAGAGCAAAAACAAAGCTTGATATTTTTTTGAGGCTGATAAATACTGTAGAATCGCCAAACATGTATCTATTGAAATACAATGAATTGTAAATTGCAAATATTTTCCGGGTTGTGTTAAAAACGTATAAATATGCTGGTTTATGAAGAACCACTAGGACATACAAATTAATTTAATTTCACCCAATCGGCCATGAAATACAATAAACACACGTTTGGCAATTCAAAAGTATCTAACAGCTTCTTAAAAAAACATCAAGCCTTGTTTTGCAGATTCGGTATACGTAGGGACAGTCAAAATATAGTATACTAAATGTTATTAAATATTTGTATATAACCGCTTACCAACTTTTCCATGTCTACCGGTTTCGAGACGTACTCGTCTCTTCGTCAGGACACCAATTAAACCAACATGCAAAACCCTCTAAACACCTGGATGTACATGTTTATATTAGTGCATGTGCTAATTAAAATGCATGTCGTGTTGGTTTTATATTTTTGTACAGCAACTATGGTGAAAGTGTGTAGTGGGTTTTGCATGTTGCTTTAATTGGTGTTCTGATGAAGAGACGGTTAGGTCTCAAAACCGGTAGATATAGAAAAGTCGGTGGGTAGTTATATACAAATATTTAATAACATTTCGTAAAATGTTTGGCCACAAAGTTAACGCTTTAAATAATAATAATAAAGCATCATAATATATTATTTTTATTTACATAATTTTTCACGCCCATGAGGCTTTTACATACATGGCAGTTATATAAAACATGAGTATATAAACAACATAAAATTTTAAAAATACAATATAAAGCAATAAAAGATAGAACAGTGTTTAGAAGTTGAGTTGGTATAAAAAAGGAAGATGAGTATATAAACAACATAAATTTTAAAAAAATACAATATAAAGAAATAAAATATGGAATTACGTTCAATTCAAGTATTTAGGAGATTTAAAGATATTTTACAATCAAAACATGGGTGATAGTGTAACCTCAACGACAAATATTTTTATTTATTGATTGGTTGAAAACAAAATCGAATCTAAAGTATAAACAATATAATAATTTTCATATATTTACTGTCCAAAATATTTCTAAATTAGTAAGTTTGCTCCAGCAAATCTGAGGTTTGTCTGCGGGTTACATTTTAATTTGTTTTTTATTTATTTTATATAACAATATCTTTAAAGTATTTATACATGGTTACACATACCTATTAAATTTACTTTTTTAATGGTTAATATTTTTTGACATCAAAGTAAATAATTTTCTAATCAGACTTGCCGTCGTTCTGCCCCCTAATAATTATGCTGTCAAGGCACCATCAGCTTCTGAGCCAATACTTGCGAGTCACCATTGTGTGTCCGGTACTGGGCGACTTTTCCCAACGCTTTTTTGATACTAAAAATTTAATACCTAACTTGTAGATTTAAAACCCTGACAATATAAAATTGAAATAGCGCTACCATCTTTTCTCCCCGAAATAGCCAAATAAATAAAAAAAATGGTCTAATTACGTTAGTTAATAACACGAAAAGAGGTGAGAATGGGGAGGCGAGGACCCTCTCGCTAAAATGCCCCTAAATAAATATGTTTAATAATAATATGCAAAATTATTTATAACTAACACTATATGTTATGGACTGCTGGTTGCGGATATTTTATTTACATTTTACTTGTATGCACTTACACATACACATGCGCGCAATATTACAATAGTATAGGGTTACCATATTTCGCTAGGGTCTCGTCGGGACGTTCTGGAATGGGGATATGCAGTAACAAAAAATGCAATTTTATAATGGTTTTTCAGAAATATAATAGGTAGATATGTTTTTCTTACATTTTATGCGGTGCTTCAATTTATACTTATATTTATAATTTTTTTCTGACTTAATATTGACGTAATACTGCAATATTGATTCTACAGTCCCTGACAGCAGACGACATTTTTTATCGTTGCTTTTTACTAGGCCAACATCAATTATATAACTTTTTTCAATGTGGTTTTATGAGTAAGAATGAAAATTAAATACTCTTCAATTCAAAATTCTTTCACAGAGCTCTTCACCTTCCACTCTGTCGAGGCAAGATAAGCTTCAATGAATTTCTTTAAATACATCAATGGCTTGAAGCATTTACAACCATATTTACACATTCATAGTCAGTACGGCCGTAGAAGATTTATGTTGATTAACAGCATTGTACTGTGTAATTCTAAATCGGGACATTATAGGTTTCATCGGGACGTCGGAACAGAGGGCTCAATAACAGTGACAGTCCCGATATATCGGGATGGATGGCAACCCTACAATAGTACCTTAGTATAGTAAGGTTCAAAGTAAAATATCGATATAATGTAATATGTTTCGTTCTCTTTACGACGTACCTTCTGCAATTATTACCTCTAACAGCAGTGCCCTTATTGTCCAAAACTGCAATAGGGGAGAAGATATTTTCGCTCCCTCCTCTGTATATTGGAGTATGCGACCAAGTCCTTTAGTTTAGGGAGAAGCGTATTTATGTGTCGAAGTAACCATTATTACTTCCGACCCTTTTGTAATCTAGCCGTCTATTGTGATCTGAACAAAACATTCACATCTCATATTTCCGAACAATTCTTTAATCTTTGCAAGAGAAAAGACATAAAATGTTACGAAAAAAGACATGAATTTGTTTTGGTCACGTTTTGTACTAAAACTGGTCCAAAAACACGTACGCTCAGAGAAAGAAGATCACCCAGATTTGGCTATTTTATATTTTGCCGGCCAATAAATATAAACGCATTATTTAAATAGAACTAAGCATTATTAACATTTTTTTTGATATTCCAAAGTTCTAAATTAATTCTCTGAGATTATATTTAGGTTTGAATATTTAGCCTCAAAGTATCACTCAGCTTAGATGTAAAGCAGATGTAAAGCAGTCACTCTTTGATGCGCCTGAACTACTGAGCTCAATAAAATTAAATATCCTAAATAGAAACCTCAGACAAAACTTACTTTTTCCTACCGATAACCACTGAACTAACTATGGTTTTCATTTCCCTATGCCTAGAATTCTTAGGTCTGCCAAAAAACATACCAGTCTTGATTTCTTTGATAACAAGTTGTCTTCTTTTAAACGATCACTGAATCAAATTCAATTATAAATACCTCTGTCCCGCTTCCACTCCCGCCAAGTTTACTATATACCATTGTGTTTTTCTTCCTTTATAATAATTTTCCATGTATAAATATGTCCTTAAAAATTCCCATTGGGCGAATATATAAATAAATAAAAAAAATATATAAAGTGGTGAAATAGTAGTTAATAGTGTTTTAGTCTCACGTGCATTATAAAAAAACTCAGGGGAAAATAAATAAAATCACTGTATTAAATATTTTAATGTTATCCTCGATAATTCTCATATACACATTATATTATGTTCGTAAAAGGACATGCCGGGACTGGGTTCGCCCTCGAAGTATATAAAGATCCCGTTTAGAATAGATGTTTTGAGTTTGAATATCATCTCACAGACTTGACATAGAACGTTAGTCTCATAATAAAAAGAGATTATTTTATCATACTCTATTATAATATTGAATTTAATTAAGATGGCCGGCACTTTCAAAATTAGCCCAAAAATGTATGGAAACTGGCTGATCTCCTTTGTCTTTTGTAGTCCCAAGAGTGTTCAATGTCGTCCTCAAAACCGAAAGCCATTTTCAGGAGAAGTGCACAAGTTTGAATTTTGTCTAAGGGAAGAGACCATTGCAAGAGACTGCTGCGAGATATTGTATAGATTTATATATAATACTATTAAGCGTGTTGTCCAGATGTTTATTTTTTTAAATATTTTTTTTTTTTTTTTAAATATATTTGGACCCCTGTATTTAGTAGCCTTACGTGTCATGTACAAGGCTAAGGTACTTGAAAAAAAAAAGTTTTTGTTTGTCTTGGAAATGGGATGTTCGATCACTGATTTTGGTTTATTACCTTTATGAGTCCAATCACCATTGTTGCAAAGTTCAAGAACAATGGCGCGTGATAACTACTTTTTACTACAGTGTGGATATCTGTTAAGGATATTCCATCTTTCCTGCATTCTGCTTCAAGATTATGGCGTTGCAAACTGAAAAATGGGCACTGAAATAACAGATGTTCTATACTCTGTGAAGAAATATCATCGCATGGACAATAGTCATCATTCCTTAATTTAAACCTATATAGATAACTTCTCATAGCTCCGTGTCCGGTAAAAATTTGGGTCGTTTCGAAAGTACTTTGGTGATGATGACGGAAGTTTGCTGCATCAGCCAGCGTTGGGAAAAACATTTTAGTGATTTTACCTGCAGAAGAAGCGCGGTAATGATCCTCCCAACGCTGCTGCATATTTTGTTTTATACAGCGTTTAGCAAAGCTAAGGGGAAATTCTGAGAAGAAAGGTGCCGTTCTTTTACAAGTTGCGGCTCTTGCTCGTTCATCCGCTCTCTCATTTCCTACGATACCAGCATGTCCTCTTATCCAGCATATTTGAATGTTCATCCCTCTTATTTTTAGATGCTTAATTTTACTCTGAATATCTACAATGAATGGATTTACCGACCGAGTATCTGTTATAGCTTGAACGCCCGAACGACAATCTGATAATATTTTTGCAATAACCCATCTCTCTGGTGGTTTCTTTAATAACCATTCGAGAGCTTCTCGTATTGCGAGTAGTTCAGCCTGGAAAACTGAGCAGAAATTATCTAATTTAAATGTTCTGCCTGGTAATTCTTTATCACTCTCAAAAGGAACGAATGCCGCTCCCACTTTTCCGTCGAGCAGGCTACCATCCGTAAAGATTCTAATTTTGTTGGGAGCATAAGGAGGTATATCTTTGTCAAGTTAAATAATATTTTCGGGAATTCTTTCGCACGGGTGAGGTAAATCGAATCCAGATGTTTATTGAAATATATGTTTATGTAATAATTTGTATTTATAGTGTTCTTTAACAATATATATGCTTCCACTTTATATTTTGTTGTATCCCAACTCAACACAGGGCTCTTCGCCGCTATAGTTTTTTTTGTAATATATGACTTTGTATAATTAATAAATTAAACAAATGAATCCATATAGATGAGTTGTTTACCAACTGGCTCCAGTAGCTTAATCACAAATAACTATCGACGCGCTAATAAGCGACGTGATAACAATTTATCATGGCTGTTTATCTGTTCGCGATCACAATGGGACATCCGTGAAAAAATCCTTATGTAAAATGTCAAAATATTTACGTTTCGCGACGTATAATCCTGCTGCGCAACCACATATTTGAATTTCACCGCTGTAAATATGAAAAATATTCCAAAACTGCTATTTTTATTAATTTTTTTTTTTTTATCATGGTGTTTATTGCATTTAGTCGGCGGTTGGCGAGCCAAATATCAAGAAAAGCAGTTGCCATAGTAATTGTGATTGAATTTTTACTTTTTTGTATAAGATACTCTTTAATATTTTGCAAATGCAATATATTGTATTATTTTTTATAGTAAACGCCGATTTTTCGCCAATGAACTGTATTTATTTACAAGGAAAACAAAATACAAACTGACACGAGCGTTGAATTAGAGATTACAGTCGCGTTGACTTTTTTATTTTTTATTTATTTAGATAGCAAATATATATACAGTATTACTATTAAATACAATTTTTTACATGAACTAAATTCATATATATATATATACATTAACGTTTACTATTATGTACTAGAAAAAAAACAATTCTTGTCTACATAATGGGGAGTGACGTCTTTCAATAGTTTGTTTATTTTATTTTAAGTTATTAATGTTTTTAGTATAACATATATAAATGACAAAATTATTTTAAACGGTGTATTTAATCAGTGCTACACAAAGAATTATAAATGTAACGTTTCACTTTTTTCATTAATATTTGTATTCCTGACTGTTCTTTTTTTTGACTGCGATAACTTAAGCATGTTCATTATTTAAATTTATTTCAACAGAGAGGGAAAAAAATTTGAGAAGGGAATATGGAAGTCTAGGCATTTACAGGGCTTATGACCTGTCATTGGCTGGTTTAAGTGGCCACTTTACACACTGTGTAACATTCACCATTCTGCCCAAGTTTGAACATCCACATTTCCTCAACTCTTCCATCTGTTGACTTTTGTGAAGTAAAAGAGCTGAAACCTTTATCACGTGGGTGAGATTCATCCGGCTGAACCAAATCACCTACTAGGCAACGCCTGAAAACAATTTTTCAATTTTTATACTTCTTCTTTTACCAGGTAGTAATTCAACAATGTTTGATTATGTCCAAATGCTTGCAGACTGGCTGGATTTCCTTCCTAGGGAGTTGTTCATATTTAAATTTATTCCAACAGAGAGGGAAAAAATTTTGAGAAGGGAATATGGAAGTCTAGGCATTTAACTCCCTAGGGAGGAAATCCAGCCAGTCTGCAAGCATTTGGACATAATCAAACAATGTTCATTATTGTTCATTTTGATCGCTCAAATGCTCAGCATGTTTTTAAACACGTCGATATTTATTTTTGATTGAGCTACTGACCAGAGCTGTGTACAATTTCGAAGTATCAATATTTTTAAAATCATTCGTCACTCGCAAAATACAGCATAGCAGTTTTAAGGATTTATTAGCTATGCAGCTTTTGTGACTGGCGAAAGACAAAAATTCGATCAAAGATGACGCCTAAATCACGCACTTTAGAAACAGAATCTAATAACCTTTATCTTTCCCAATAAGATAATCAAATTATGAATTGTAAATTGAAAACACTTGTCGAGTGGTGTTGAAAACGTATAAATATGCGGGTTTATGAAGAACCGCCAGGGCACACGTCACATCAATTTATTTCGGCCAACCGATCGGATCAATTGGGCATACTGGGGTCGGTCTGGCTTTTGGGATCCTCGGATTATGGAGATGAAATTCAGGGGTTCAATAATGGCTTATTATTATTGAGACTGATTCACAGGGGATGTTCTGAACGGTTTGTATAAACCAAATTGCAAATGAAATAAGTAACGCGTGGTCTGGAAATTGTAAGACTTCATTTTGTCATCGTACAGAAATGAGAAAATTACGTTCTGTGTTCAAAATAACCATTGATGAGAATTTTCTGTATTTTTTTTGTTTTACCTATCAAAAAGGCGACCCCTTCTTATAAATTTCATGGGGGGGATAGACTAGTATTTTGTAGTTTCTAAACACCAATGTTTTTTACTATTTTTCTTATTTAATGTTATTCTAATTTGTTTGAACTCTTTCATCGTTTTATTTTTATTTTATTTTATTTTATTTTTCTCATAAAAAGAAAACCCATTGTAGAATTCATATACATAAATATTTGACATAAAATGTGTCTCAATTACATTATGAGGATAACTTTTATTATAACATAATAATATTTGTGCTAAGTACTTGTTTTAGAGTATCAGTGTTATTATTGTAGATGTTAGTGAGCGTGAGTATATTTATATATATATATTGGTTATATGTGTATGGATGTGTGAGTAGAGAAGAGAATATAGTGAGTGTAGTGAATATAAGTGGACTTATTAAACAACATTAAAATTGTATTTTTCTAATTTTATTACTAGTTTACCGTGATATGTCACATACTTTTTATTATTATTTTTAGGTATTTAAAAATTGTTATTTCAACTGTTTTTCTTTGCATTTTATGAATATTTTTTTTTTTTAAATATTTTTTTTATTTATAAGTTTTTAGTTAACTGTTATTATTCATTCCTTTTAAAGTGCATTTTTTATAAGCTGTATTTAAATATCGTCGGCCTCGTGGTGTAATGGTCAGCGCATTTGCCTACCATGCAAGAGGTCTCGGGTTCGATTCCCGACATGGTTTATATAAAATATTATTTAAAAGGGTGTTTTTACACAAAAATATTTCATAGTCCCTGGACTGGTACCTGAAGCGTCAGACTGATCGCCTTTCCTTCATGTAACAAAAATGATCAAGATACGCTGCGATTGGTGTGCCAATGCAGTTCCCTATGCACCATTAGGTACGGAAAGGCAATGATGATGATGATGATTATTTAAACATATGAAAAATTATCAAAAAAAATAAGGATACAAAAAAAAATACCTTTTATATTTTTTTATGTATCAAATGGAACTACATTACAAAATGTTACCCTTGTCAGGGTAATGTTTATCTTAATTTAAAAGATTGTTTTTATTCTGTTTTAAACTTACATTTAAGTTAAGGTTAAATATTTACTTGTATGTATATTTAATGGAATGTATTTTTATCCCCATATGTAAAAGACACAAAGTGCCATTTATTTAAATAAAATAAAATGAAATAATTTGTGTTTAAATTTTAAGTCGATTTAAGAAATCAAAATTGATATAAAACGCATAACAGTTATGGACACTGAGGTATTATTAGAGATGATGCTTCATAAGACGATATTTTGAAATTATGTTCCGAAAAATAAGCGTTGTCGTGTGACCATTGCAGTGCAAAACTCGTTGTAAAGTAAAAAAGACCAACTGTCTATGCCAGTTTACTGTGAATCCAAAGCTGTATGTCGCCCTTTTTACGCTACTTCACGTTTACTGACTACAAGTTAAGTTCCGGAACTAAGGTTGGAGGTACACAAGACGGGTGCTTAGCAGTGGCAAATGGTGATTTTATTTACAGGTAAGCTGTAAAAAAATCATATATTTGTCCCTACATAGGAACATAATATAATGTAAGTAATATATACTATACATTGATATTTTTCTGTGGTTCTGTGTAATACGACAACTCTCATCCATGAAATCAACTCAAACGATGTAACTTCGTGATATATTATAATATATAGATATATTATCCATTACTTTAATATATAATCATTAAAAAATAAATAAAAAATCCCACTATGAATTCAGTCGATATTAGGTATTCAGTTGAAATGTCAACTGGCCGCATTGTTCTAGTAATAAATAGTGCTAAAAATGGCCGCGTGAAGCGCTATATGTCCTGCAATATGACGCATGAAAGTAATTATGGTCTTATGTCAATAGTCCCATCTCAAAGAAAAATAGTCCTTAAGAAACAATGTTTGAAATTCTGTTTTCCAAATAAAGAATCTTCAAATAATGTGTGTAATCTGCAAGTTTAATCTAGGAGAAAAACCCCGCACTGGGGTTAATACATTCAAAATATAGTATACTTATTTGTAATCGGCTAGTTTCTTGGCTCAAAGCAGGCACTGGGCGCGCTTTATTAAAATTTATATTTATATTAGGATAAAAAAAAACATACATTTGTCCCTATATAGGAACATATTATAATGTAAGTAATATATACTATAAAATGATCTGTGGTTCTGTGTGATACATCAACTCTCATACATGAAATCAACTCAAACGACGTAACTTAGTGATATATTATCCATTACTGTAATACATAACTCATCAAAAAATAAATTAAAAAAATAGCCCTATGAATTCAGTCGATATTAGGTATTCAATTGAAATGTCTACTGGCCGAATTGTTCTAGAAATTAATAGTGCTAAAAACGGCCGCGTCGATCGCCATATGTCCTGCAATATGACGCATGAAAGTAATTATGGTCTTATGTCAAAAGTACCATCTCAAAGAAAAATAGTCTTCAAGAAACAATGTTTGAAATACTGTTTTCCAGATTAAGAATCTTCAAATAATGTGTGTAATCTGCAAGTTTAATCTAGGAGAAAAACCCCGCACTGGGGTTAATACATTCAAAATATAGTATACTTATTTGTAATCGGTTAGTTTCTTGGCTCAAAGCAGGCACTGGGCGCGCTTTATTAAAATTTATATTTATATTAGGATAAAAATACAAACGGTGGAAATGATTTAAAGCAAATGTTTATTATATATTTGTTTTTCTGTAAATAAAGTTACAATCAAGCATTATTATGGTTAGTCAAATATAATGGTAAGCTGCGCATAATCGCTTCTATACACGGTTCGCCCCTGGTGCTTAGTGGTACATCTAGTGTATACATGTACAAATATAAATGATTGTGGATGGTTTGAACAGATTGATCGATTTCGTCAAAAAATCCAGTTCGCCCCTGGTGCTTAGTGGTACATCTAGTGTATACATGTACAAATATAAATGATTGTGTATGGTTTGAACAGATTGATCGATTTCGTCAAAAAATCCAGTTGCTCGAAAAAAGGTTACCAAGTTTGAAAAAGTTAAATAACTCTTACGTTTTCGTCAAAATGGGTTGCATATAAAAAGGAAGATAAAACAAATAATTTTACCCCATTTTGACCCACAATTATTCAACATTGGGCATTGAATTTGTTGTGACAACATTTTTCAGGAAGAATGGGATGTGGGTGAAGCTATTTCTTTATGCAAGAGTTAAACTACGGTAACTCCAAATATTATAAAATTAAGTTATTAATATAAGAAAATCTAATTTTTCGTCCTCAATCACATGGTAAATAACATAAATTCCTACTTTTTTTGATTTCTACTTACTTTCTTTCTGATTTTACTAATGTCCGTACAATATGTGTATGTCATCATTGTCATACGTATTATTATATAACTTTTGATTCCATTTTCGACATGTATTATAAATTTTTATTATATTTATTTTTCTATTATTATTTTGTAAATTTTGTATATTGTTTTGATTACCTGTATATTGTTTTAATATGTAAATAAATATTTTTGATTTATATATCGAAGAGTCCCGACTTAACACGGAATTGTCTAACAAGTCGGGACATAAAAAAACATATAGTTGTGTCTATTTTGTGCATTAAATAAATAAATAAATCAAAACTCTTTATTGCTCAATTGTTCGCCCTCTTTTAGAATATGCCTCCGTGGTCTGGTCTCCATTCTATGTCAATCGCATAAATCACATTGAATCAGTCCAACATCGCTTGCTTCGAAAAGTAGCGTGGATGTTTGGGCTAGAGAGAGGTAATTATTCTTATGCTGATATGGAGTCGATGTTAAATATTTCTGGTCTACAAAAACGTAGAATTAATATTGACTCCATATACATGTTCGGCATACTAAATGGTATAATCGATGTTCCATCATTACTGGGACAAGTAAAATTCAATGTTCCGACTCGTAGGTTGAGAAACAATGAAGTACTGTTCATCGATCAGCATAGAAAAAACTATGGCCTTAATTCTCCAATGACCCGTCGTTGTCCTATTTTTAACTCAAAACAAGATCTGGACTTTTTTGGCTTAAGTTTATAACGATTTAAACGAGCACCAAATGAATAGTCCAGATCTTGTCTTGATGTCCTTTATGTTTGTCAATGCTTCTTTTCTTTTTTTTAATGTTATTTTATTTTTATTTTTTTATTGTAATTTTTTAACCCTATAAATTGTATATATGGACAATGTCCGTTAATAAATAAATAAATAAGATTTTTTTTAAAATTTTTATTTTTATTTTACCTCTGCACCAAATAAGAAGTTTGGGACAATAAGAAAACCTCAACATTCCCATATATTTAAAACATGTGTATTTTTGTAATGTGTATCAATATATATTACTAATGAAGTTTGCATTAAAGGCTCTCCTTAAAAAACACAAGATGTTTAATGCGCGAAATATCGCTAATTTGTTTCTCCTGAAAAGTTGGGATTTCAGAGAAACTGTAGTTTACCTCTCGCATACCGATTTGTTCTTATAATGCATAACTCCACGTTTACACAATTTTTATTAAGTAAAAAAGGATTTTATCAATTTCGAAAATACACCATTTGATCGAACACGCTTAGCATGGTATGAAGCATTCAAGCAATGTTTGACTGAGTATTTTACAAATATTTTTGCATGATTTCCACTTAAGCAAAATAAACATTATTTTGGATCGTCCGACTGACGCCGACGCACAAAAATGAAGAGGTTATTATAATGTGTCTAGCCGCAAAAAAACCATCTCGTTTTTTATGATTAAGTCTTCTGTCAAAGTTAATAGATTTTTAAGGCTAAAGGTCATTTTTTATTTAAGAAAAATGCTTATTCAAGTATTTTAAGGATAGTAACTTGTATAATTATATCTTTAAAAATTCTTGTCTTGAATGTCAATTGTAATTAACAGAAAAAATGTTATAATACAAATCTGTTTTGAGTTTAAATAATAAATAGAAATAAATTTGTTCAAATGAAAATTGATCACTGGGGTAGAATGTGGAATAACTAGTGAAAGAAATATGTTGGTGTAAAAATATAATACGTAGGTACAGATTTATTGTTACATGAAAAAATATATATTAAAATGCGTATGAATATTTATGTTTGCAAGTGTCTGTGTACATATCATCATAATAATTATTACTTTTGTTTTATTTTTTAGCAGTCCAAAATAATTATTCTAAATATGTTTTTCTTGCGAATATTATTATGCCACAGCACGCTCGCGAAGATTTATTGAACGCGCGAACTGTTAACTCAATATGTTGTTCGAAGACTAATATAGCGTCTTTTCCACTAAAGCCCCCAATAAATTTTATTCAAGCAGTTCTTTGAGAATGTTTGTTAGTTAATATTTATAATACACATTCCCTAGAATATAATTTATTTTTATTTAAATCAATCGACCTATTCAACAACAACAAACCATCACGCTGTTTCCCCGTAGAGTAGGCAGAGAGGATAGAACGCCATAACACTCTATCTTGGCATACAGACCTCGCTTCCTCTACATTCATACATCCTCTTATGCACGCACGCCGATTATTCCTACTTTTGACATGTCCATCTTCAAGTATTTGATGGACTTATAAACAAGTATTTTAAAGATAATTAAATAAGGATATAAAAAGAAAGATAAGTAAGATATCATCATCATCATTTCACTTTGGGCACCTAATGGTGCATAGGGCCCTGCATTGGTACACCAATTGCAGCGTATCTTGATCATTTTTGTTACATGAAGGTAAGATGATCAGTCTTACACTTCAGGTACCAGCCCTGGGACTATGAAATATTTGAGTGTAAAAGCTAAACTAATTTTAAAAAGTAGATTATAAAATTATCAGTTTCATATCGAACAAAAAAAGATATGAATCAAATAAAAAAGTGAATTGTTCATTTACTAACGGCCTCGTAGAATAGTTAGTGATTAGCGCGTTTGCCTACCATGCAAGAGGTCTTGGGTTCGATTCCCGGCATGACATGAAATATTTATTTAAAAACGTTTTTTTATAATTATTTTATTTGGGATTTTTACAGCTATTACATGGCAACAAGTAGAAATATATTAACAATGAAAATCTACCGTTAATCTAAAAATACATAATTTATTAGGGGAGTTTACAAAACTGTATATGTGTGTCATCTGTATTAATGTGTGTGTATTTGAATAAGAGTGCGTGTGTGTGGGTGCGTAAGTAAAAAATAATAATTTAAAAACATGTGTTTAAAACAAAGAGGGTATAGGAGAAAGCCTGGTAAGAGATCTGATTATAAAAAAAATGTTTATTCGAAAACATTAAAATAAATATTTTACATTATAATAATGTATAGTCTCAGGACTGGCACCTGAAGCTTAAGACTGATCATCTTATCTTTATTTAACAAAAAAATATCAAGATGAGCTGCAATTGGTATACCAATGCAGTGCCCTATACATCAATCGGTGCCGAAAGGAGGTGACGATAGTGAGGGCGATATTGATTAACCCTTATATTATTTTATTTTTTTGTTTATAAACATAAGTGATAAAACAGAGTATTTAAAAAATAAAGCATTATTATGCTTTATTATTCATTATGCTTTTTACATAGCAATGAAATACAAATTAATAGTAAAAATAGTAAACAAAAAATCCCACAAAGGCATGGCCTGTTCGTGGGTATACAAGAAAATTCTAATGAATTTTTGCTCCTGTAATAAATAATGGATAGTTATAATATTTTTGTGTAACATAAGAAAGAAAAAATAAAATATTCTGTAAAAGATTATATAGTATTTTTTTTATAGTACTTAAAAAAGGAAATAAAAAATATTAAAAAAAAACACAAAACTATTCCTTATTATTAAAGGGCAACAAAATATATCATAGAAAAAAAGAGTTCACACCTTTAGTGTGAATCCAGGATAGTGCATGTTTTAAAAAAAAAAGCAAATTTTAGAAAGTTTAGAATCAATAAAATATTATCAGTAAAAAAAGAATTAAAACTTTTTGGGCCTATAAAATATACATGTCTCTGTGCGAGCCTCGTTTTACAATGTGGTATTTCTAACTCACGATTCCTTCATTGACTTGATCTATTTGAATTACTTGTAAATAAATTTTGGTTCTTAAATACATATTTTAAACATTGACAACAATATATGTGTCTTAGGTAAAACGTTTAGCTTCTTGAAACAATTGGAAAGAGGGAAAAGTGCGATTTTTGTGAAGCATTATTTTTAATACAAATTTTTGAACAGTTTCTAATGTTTAAATATGATTGTTGCAAGTTCCCCTCCATCCAATTATTCCATAGGAAAGCGATTAGTGTACAAGTGCATAATATACCATTTTAATTAGCTGGGCGTAAATACTTAGTCTTTTGAACACATAGGTTAAATATCTTAGTTTATTAACAATTACTTCAAGATGATTAGTTCATTTAAGTTGATATTATTACGTGAATATTAACAGGAAAGAAAAATAAATGAAAGAATTTGACTCACCCCATGTCTGCAACGTAATCCACGGCCAACAACGTATCAAAAAAATGGTAATTGTCATTAAAAAGTTTTTCTTTGACATACGTATTTTGCACCACAACACGGCAAAATGTTTAGTTAATTTAACATCTTTAAGCACAAACACTTTTATTACATAATAATTTCGTTGAGATAACGATTGATTTCAGGGATAATCGATCCCGAAACCTTTGGCGAGAAGTCAGTAGCTTGACCGAACTACCGCGGAGACCCATATTGATTTAGTATATTATGTTTGATTGCACCATAACAGGGCAATAAGTTAGGGACATAATACAATAATTAGCATTAGCATCGCGATTAATTAAATGAATCCTTAAGTATTTACAAATGCTAATTGAAGTGGCTTAATTTTATAAAATACACTTAGCACCACATAGCATTTAATAGTTAACAGTAACCAAATGGCTAAAGTTCGTAAAACATAGGTCATAAAATGATACAACATCTTGTACAAGATTTAGCCTGATGAATATTGCGTTTTGTAATAAAAAAAAATTGTGAAACCTATGGTCAAATTCAAAAAAATTAGGATGCGTCATATTTTTCAGTAAATTTTTGAACCAACATCTACATGCGTATAAAAAAACATACGCGCATCCCGCGCCTGTGATACAGTTAATTGTAAACTTTAATTGTCAACGCGTATTTGTTGTTGCTTGTATCACTTTATGCTCCGCACCTTTTTTTTTAAAATTTTTTTTAAATTTTATTTATTTTTTGCACCGCAACAGGCCATGCGGCCTAATTACACATGTGAATTACAACACAGAACGCCCAGGCTTAAGAAAAATCACATTTTTTAAATTGTTGTGTTCTCACTGGGATTCGAACCCGGGACCTTCCGTGTGTGAATCAAGCGTCTTGACTACTATACAACGGAGGCCGCATGTGTGTGGGTGCCTTTACGCTTGCCTTTCTTTTCTAGAAATCCTGATTTTCAATTAGGTTATTTAAGATACTTGATGTTGATTGTTGATGGCATAATAATATATTAATAGTAGCTAGTAGTCGCGTCGTCACAAGATAGCTAATTTTCTTAATTGTGAAACCGCCCTTTGTCTGCCATGGCGCCGAAAACATCAACGTTCTGGGCATATCTATGAGCGATTTTCAATTTCGGAAACTGCCCCGTGTAAAAAAATAAATTAAATAACCTCAGATTTGGCAGAAGAATTATTGAACAAGAAACTGCACATTTTATGGTCCATATAATACTAGTTTAAAAAATAGTTCTACTTATCGTGAGAAGAAATTCTAAAACATTATTACGTTTTAGAAATAGCGTTTAACACAATACGGTGTTTTAATTAGCACGCTAAAAATAGCATAATGTTCTTCACAACAGCCAATTGATTCAATTTCATTAGTCAGTTACATTATAAGACACGCATTTAACTATTGTGATCTCACCGGGAACCGAACAAGGAACTTTAGTGCTACGAAATCTTTCTTACCGGCGTTTATGGACCATTGAAGGACAAAAAACTAGCAGGTTTGACAGTCTTTAATTTGTTTTTCACACTAAAACCTAACTTCACTTATCGTATTTCGTATATTCGTATTCGGTATTAACACAACGGCTTGCCACGCGATAAAAACAGTTTATTAATACACAGTGTTTCGCCTTTTGTTTTATAAAAATTCAAACATTAAGTATAAGGATTTTAGGCAATCGAATTATTGTATTTAGTGTACACTCGTGAATAAAAAATATCAATAGTAAATAATTTAGAAATTATGAACATAAATACGCGTAAACAACTCGGCGCCAAATTAGCAACTAAAGTTTAAAGACATTAAGGTAACAATACTTTTCGGTGAAGTAGTGTTTTTAACTGACAGAGAATTTAAGATTTGCAATTTGAAAATTACATAAAAAAAATATTACTCCAACCACGTCATCGTTTTTTATAATTACATTTTTTAAATATCAATTATTCAAAATAAAGACGTTTTTTTTATTTATATGGTGAAATTGAACATTTCATCATCATTGCCTTTCCGCATCTAATGGTGCATATATCACAGCATTTGTAGGCCACCCGCAGCGTATTTTAACCATTTTTGTTACGTGAAGGTAAGATGATCACTCTTACGTTTACCGGTTGCCTGATATGCAAAAGGTCTGGGATTCAATCCTGACACGGTTAAAAACTGTGTTTTTACATTAGAATATTCACTATATAGTCCCTAGACTGGTTTGAAATGTGTTTTTATATAAAATATTTATTTTATAGTTTCTAGACTGGTACTGAAGCGTATGATTGATAATAATTATGTGTAGAAAAGGACTGCATTCGTATGTAGTTCGTTTCAGCGCATGGAGCATTTAAATGAGAAAAAGGGGTCCAGTACAGACTAGGGGTGTCTGTCAGTATTCAGTTTGGCAATACACCGTCCGGATACAGAATCGTATGATGGGGTACAACGTCCATAGATCAATGATACATCTAATTTTTTTACCTCCCCTTTCACAATAGTTGGTGAATCGTGTAAATAGATTATCCTTTGCGTTTTTAAGTAAATTTATGATATTTGTATGTTATATTTATATATATATGTTTGGATAAATTACATAGCGCCATTTTTGTGAAAATCACCTCAAGGGCGCTGTACAATAAATAAATATCCCAGCACGTCTTGCAGCTACAGAGCGCAGGGACAGTTGGGATTTTAGTTTCTCGTATCCAATTATGATATATAGGAGCTAGATTACAGCACGTCTTGCAGCTACAGAGCGCACGGACAGTAAGAAATCTAGCCCCTATTTACATTAAAAATATAAAAAAATTGACAATGAAGTTTAGAGTTTAAGTGATATTTTAAAAAACGAAATAAAAAACAAATTTATAAAAATAGAAGTTACAAAACAACAAGTCTTGCAGCTACTAAGCGCATGGACGATTGAAATTCTAGACCCCATTTACTAAATTTAGATATTTGATAGTTTATAACGTTTACATATTATGATTCATATATGATAGCTATCATCACAAAAAGTCTTGCAGCTACGAAGCGCATCGACGAGTGGAATTTCAGCAACATAAGATTGAACAATGTTTGACTTCCAAATTTCTTCTCGAAAACTTTTTCCCTCTCTGTTGAAATAAATTTAAACATAAGATTGATTTTAAAAGTTTACAATACAAATTTAAAAAGACAATAATAATACGTAGAGCCCATGCTGAGTTCTTTAACTAGTAAGTATGGCAATTAAGTGAACATGTAATATCACAAAAAGTAAACGATAACAAAACTAATCAAAGATAGCATTCCTCAAATTATTATTAAGGTTAATAAGATGATGGACGATACCGAACTCGAAGGGTCTCTGTTTTAGGTATAAAGTTTACGAGGTCTATTGATAGCGGAATAATAAATCAATTCTCCAAACTGACACTATGAACTAGTGGATGCAGCCACTAATCCATTAGAAATGTACA
>NW_028280367.1:0-5000 GCF_059751315.1 Micrasema longulum
ATATGTGAATTTAATGTAATGCTAAGATCCTTTATTGACAAAACCATTGGAAGGGAAATATCTTTTAGTTTGTACTTGTTTTTTTTTTTTTTATCATTTTAAATTTTCACAAAATTATAATTTATGCAAAGTTGCTTTGACTATCCAACTAAGTTTATTTACCTCGTTCGAAAACAGTAAAAAAATATATAAAAACTGTTATCAATATATGGAAACAGACATAAAAGTAGTAAAAGTCGGAGTCAAAACATAGTAAAAAATTTAGTAAAAACTTTTAAAAATGTACAAAAAACATTAAAATATAAGAAAAACATTTTTACAACGTAGTGAAAACAAAGTTATAAATGTAGTGAAAACATTGCAAAAAACATTATTGAAAAAAAAAATTAAAATAGTATTTTAAAACCCAGCAAAACGCGAAGTAAAGAAATAATACATAATTAGAAACATATTTAAAGTCGTAGTAAAAAAAAAAATATTTGTGTATGGCAAAAAGCATATTTAAAAAAACAAAAGTCAAAATACCGAGTAAAAAGAAAAACTGTAAAGGGTTCTTTCGTCACGAAAAAGATATTTTTTTACATTGTCAATAAATAAGTTGAAGACAATTGATGTTACACCATTCATTAAAACAGTAAATATCCTGTTGAAAAAAAACAATCAATGGGCAATTCGATAAGTGTAAGTATCTTGTTATCATCAGCAAAAAGCCAAAACTTTGTATCTTGAAAAACACTGGTAATATCATGTTTAGTAAAAGTATTATAATAATCTAATATTACTTAAAATGATAAACAAAATTGGAAAAAAAATATCATTTTAAAACAACCATTATAAATCTACCCAAGGGTAATACGAAAGAACGGCCATGTTCATATTTATCACGGCTCATTTTTTCCACCCCTCCAAATAGATCACTTCTTGCGCATCCCTCATCTCTGAAGACAGCTGTTTTTGCAACTGGAGGGTGAAAACACTTTACTCTACGCCCAGTTTATTTATTACACCCCCGGCGTGAGACGTCATATTTTTATACGATTAACCCTTAAGTTTTCTCTTCGAAAAACGATTTATTTAAATTAAAGTAACATGTTTATAAATGAATAAGAGCAAGTCAACCAAATATAAGAAAAATAATTTATAAAATAAAATAATAAACTATTTAAATGCATTGGAAGGGTTGTATTAAAAATCAATAGTAGCAATGTTCTGTGCAGTTTTTCGAAACTTCATCGTGATAGAGCAAATGCAAACATGTTTCTAAAATAGGCCACAGCAGGATCATAAAAATTTAGCAACTCTGGGGCGAACCGACAGAAGAGCATACTGACAAATAGATAAGGTTTTGAACTCACTCCCTTAAATTTTACCGTCAAACAGCAATTTTGTTATGTCGAATCATACAAAATATTAATGACCGGCCGAAACAAGATTTTCAGCCAAAGCTGAATCCGAAACCGAATTTTGGCTTGTGTTCTAGTTTTGGCCGAAATCGAAAATTATTTTAATTAGTTAAAAGTCACTTGAAAACGCCCAAAATAAGACGAAAACCTAACGAGTTCATTAAAATAAGTTTTAAATAAAATATTCAATTAAATGAAAGATATAAATTATAATTGCTTGTGTAATTCAATTTATTTTACTGTGTATTTTTATTGTTAATAGTTAAAGTGGACCCGACAGATATTGTCCTGCTCGAACATTGGCTTGCCTCCTATAAGCTGGTTGAACAAACATTTTTTCGTAAATAAGGACACACGTTATTTATTTCGGACTTTTTTGAGCTATTTATAAATTTGTAATAAGGGTTAGTTTTTCGTTTTACCTACTTATGTAATTGATTAAGAGTCCTCGTCGTGCTCAAATCGATGCCATGTCTTTCTCGGTCTTCTTGTCTTTCTGTATCCGATAACATTCGAATTGTAAATACTTATAGCCGTTCTTTCGCCGTCCATTCGTTTTACATGTCCAAACCAACGCAGAGCTCCTTTCTTTCGACGATAATGCTTATCTCAACATTTCATAATGTTACTTGGATTTTTCTCCTTCTTCTTAAACAATTTTTTTTCTGTGCCCAACAAGTATTTATTATTTAGTAGTATTTTTTTTTTCAATCGATAAGTAAATGTAAAACAAAGGAATTACAAAAATTTTAATCCAGTATTTATTATATTTTTACAGAGATATGAAATATACAAGTTGCAATGTGTACTGGCTTCACATTACCGGGAAGGCAGAATAAATGAACATTTTGTGTCTTTTGCTACAAATCAAACCCCATATTTCAAGATTTTTACCCGAAAGTAGTCATCGAGTTAAAAACTCTCTTTCAGTGTTTTTTTATATTAAGGCAATCCACCCTAAGAAGGATCTGGTTCCATTAGGTCAAAATCGGAAAACAATGACGATAGAAAGAATAATTAATCAATTTAACTAGGTCAAAGTTATTGGGTAGCCATAATAAAAAACATACGTTTTATTACTCGAGAAAAAATATAATAAAAAAACACATTTTTCATCAAATCGTAAAAACCCTTCCAAAAACTGCCAGGAAGTCGTTTTTATATGGCCTCATTCAATTTTACATCCAAAAAATTCGTATTTTTGTTTTTATGGTGACAGAATAAAACCTTTACGAAAATAATAAAAACAAAGCAATTTTTTTTAATCATTCATTCCTTCAGGACACAAAAAAACTGTTTTTATCGAAGTATGGTTTGAATTGTGATATTATTTTTTCTATTTTATTTTTATTGAATTTCTTAGCATTTTGATAATTTCCAAATGCTTTTCGAAAAGGCTAGATTTAACTTCCAATAGAGTTATTTACATTTAAATTTATTGCAACAGAGAAGAGAAACATTTTTGAGATGAGAAAGTGAACTTTTAGGCTTTTACAGGTCGTGTAGCTGGTTTTGGCGACTACTTTACACACTGTGTAACAATTACTATTCTGTCTATCTTTAAACATCCATGTTTTCTCAAATTGTCCATCTGTTGACTTATGTGAAGTAGAAAATCTGTAGTCTTTATTAATTGTTGGATAAAAAGATTTCCATATTAATTTTCGAATTCTACACAATCGTATTACTTCAACAAGATTAATCGCATTCACATCAATAAAAGTTTCAGCTCATTTACTTTACAAACGTCAAGCATTTGTTTTCCCACTAAACTTGGTTTAAATGAAGTATGTAATTAAAATTAAAATAAAAATACGGCGTTTTTCACCTGCTTTTTATTAATTAAATTACAGACCGGTTTCGGAACTACACGTGCTACGTTTAATTCATTACTATTATGCCTCGATAAAGGAGAACGTTTGGCTTTAAAACAAGTTGATAATTGAATAAATATTAATTCGATAAATTTTGAATCTTTTTATTTAATTTTAATATTGATTTTTATTTAAATCAATTGTATATTGAGTGCCCGAATAATTGTAGACAGACTAGATTTTTTCCCTCGGGAGTTATTAAGATCTTAATATGTTGCAACAGAGAAGGAAAATATTTTAGAGAAGGAACAATGAAAGTCTAGGCATTTACAGGGTTCATGACCTGTCATTGGCTGATTTCAATGGCCACTTTACACATGGACTTTATGAAGATTTGTGTCAAAGTCAAGAATAATTGGCATAATCATTTGGTGTCGACATAAGTTGTGTTCTTTTTTTCCAAATGAAAAAAACAAAACATTACAGCTTGCCTATCACAAACCGTACACCGCATCTGAAGATATAAGTCTCTTTGAAGGTGCCCACATATACAGAAAAAATGTTCGTTACTGAACAAGAATAGCTACCAAAAGAAGCTCTCTGTAATCTGGTAGTCTTAGCATATTTTTGCTGAAAATAAGAAATCTAAAAATACATAATAAAAAACGTATTGTTAAGTGTCTTCGGCATACCCTAGTGAGGTCACATTATTTTTATTAATTATTATAGTTTGTAAGACAAAAAATATGAATAAATAAAATTAATTAATTAATAATCTGCACTTCACTGGATCGGAAAAAAAGGGGAAGTGAATTTTTTACTGACAAGGGCTTAATTAATTGGAAATGATCAATACGCCGAAATGATTACAATACATTTAAAGGCCTTGATATTTCTTTTGAAGGCCCCCAGATCTAGATGTTCGACAGGACCTATAACGGGGCAACGGATGTTAGTGAGAGAGCACGAGGATATAACAAATAAGTCAATTACGTGAATTCGCCTTTCATTATTTTACAACAAATTAGTAAATAATTTATAGTATCTTCATCTTTTACTGCAAATATCGGGAGCAGCTTTATTTCTTCGATACTATGCGAACAGAAAAAAGTCTTAAAAATGTTCAGTTTCATCTACTTGACATTCTTTTTTTAAGTCTTGTAATTAAATTAAATTATATGCTACGTAAAAGCAAACACAATAACTTGTATAACAGAAACTTTTGAATGACGTTATAACCTTTTTCGTTTTGTTTCACTTTTGGCGCTCATTTTAAAATTTAGAAAAAAATGGATACAGTTTATAATAACACCTAATAACTTCATCAGTGGAAAACTCAAGCTTCTTGTTTTTGAAGATTTTACAATAATTAATTGTTTCAACCTGAAAGATAAGTCTAGCCGAGAAGTCGATACTATACATGTATACATACGTATTACGTACCATGCGATAATGCATCAAGAACACCCCTTATAACCTCAAATTTGTCGCGTTATTTTTATCAAATTTTTGTGGCTGGATAAAAAACAGCTCCTTTGTTGTAAGTTCGTATTGCTAAAATTCATGTTCTAAGTAATACTTTATGCCTCGATACTCAAAATCCCCTGAATCTATCGAACCAAATAATCGAAAGGGTTGAGAGTTTCAAATACCTTGGAGTATATGATACAGAAAATGGCAACTTTCAAAAAGAACTGCGAGTGCGGTTAGGAGTAGCAGGCGCCCCATTCAACAGTATGAAGGCTGTCTGGAGATCGGATATTTATGAATTGAAAATCAATGC